>NC_083343.1:98388242-98695242 GCF_019175385.1 Lycium barbarum | reverse complement strand
CAAAGGGTGAATAAAGGAAGGGAAAGAACTATGACAAGATAGGCTACGAGCGAGTTTTGGTACGGATGAGTTATGTAAAGCATAATGAACCAGGAGAAAGAAAGACTATGACTAAGATTGGATATATTATATACAAGTTGTACAAGAAAAGTTATGCAACCTACGAATATTTGTATGCTAAGAATGAGAACAAGTGAGTACTTGATAAGAAGAGTAAGGATCCAGTAATAACAATGCGGTTGAGATATTTTGGGTACATTAAGGAAAGGCGTAAGATGGTTTGAGCCAAATTACTGAGATAGAATTAGTACTGAGGGAAAATAGGACATGGCCATGGTTGAGCCGAAGATTTACCCCGATACCAATTGTTAGATACGAGAGGAGAATGCAAGGTAAAGCATGAAGACTGGTGAAACGATGCTAAGGTATTTCTTAGGCTAATTTGAGCACCTTTGCATATTCTGGAAAGATTGCAACATAATGTGTGACAGAAAAACTAAGAGAAAAATCTGAGTAAAGAGGCAGTAGAAGAGTTTGAATTATAAATAAAGAAACGACGCGAGATAATATGCCTAAAGTGTTACAAGTTGGATTAAGGGAAATTGTGAAATGGTTTAAGCGAGACGATCAGAACAAGCTGGTTACTGGATGACAGTGAATTTACATGTCAAATCAAAAATTCTTTCAGAATTATACCAATTAATAATAGACAGATCACAGAGCAGCTATGTAAAGTTATAATATAAGGAAACTCCAGCGCTACTTAATAGCCAACCCTAAAGATCGAGATTAAAAGCTAAAAGCAAAGTGATAGTTAAAATCTTTTAAAAAGAAAGTCGAGAAGTGATACATGATGCTGAAGATTCCAGAATATGGACTGTAACAGCAGAGCAATGTAAGGTTATTGAAGTAAAATAATGTTACACCTTGGGAAATTTCGTCTTATTCGTAGAGTCTGCGGATGGTCTACAGGTTACCAGAGGCATGAAATACTTCAAGGATGGTAAAGCCTAATAAATCGACGAAGGACGTTTGCGCGTTATAAAATTTTATTTAAAGATTAAGAGATGAGATGAATTGAACGATACATCTTAAGGGAGTAAATATAGAAGGAGAAAGAGTCGAGTTATGACTAAGTGCTCCAGGGAGAGAGTAAGATTTCAGTAGAAGAGCTCGCAATACAACTGTCAACCAACTGCGAAATAAGTAGGAGAGTAAAGACAATGACGTGGAATTATTACTTCGAGGAGCAACAGAAAGAGGAAATATTACGGGAATGATTACTTAGAGATCTGGAATGCGTTAGAATAAACTGAAGGGAATCGACCAACAAAAGAGGCATGTGAAGGGCATAATTCAATGAAAGAACATTTAAGGAAGTATTGGGAGCGCAGGACTAATTTAACATTCGAGGACGAATGTTCCAAAGGGGGGAAGGATGTTACATCCCGTATTTTTGGACTAGGAAATTGAATCGTCCGATATGAGTAAAATTACCCGAGCCCGGAGAATTCGATCATATTCAAGGATAAAAATCGAGAGCTCGGTGTACAAAGAGTTTGAGGTCCCGAAATAATTTAGGCCTTAACAAGTGTGATCACGGGGATTGAGAATAATATTTTGTGTGTACCAAAAGGGACTATGGACTAGTGCTAGATGTTATATCTTGTATTTTTGTACGTTGGATTATTCGTAAATAAGTTTAAGGACAAGATTAATTTTGAGATATGGCACAAGGACCTTTTAATCCGATTTTTAATGAGTGCACGATTTGCTTGTAAATTTCAATTAGTGTGAAAATATTAGTGGAGATTAGGGATTAACTAACCATGATTAGATTATTAAGTGGGGATTAATGATTAATTAGCCTAATTAGTGTACCAAGTGGGCCCCATGATCAGAATTATTAGGTGGGCCGCACAAAAAATGTGGACAATTGTGATTGGGCATGAATGATGACATGTCATAAGTGGGACACATGTCTCATAAGTGGGACATGTGTCAAGTGGACAGCTCGCATATGTATATATACTTGATGACTAATGCATTCATATCATCTTCTCCATAAAAATTAAATTGAAAGAAAGAACCAACAGCCATGGCAGCAAGCTCACGACCATGGCTGTCCATAATCCAACTTTAGATTTTGATAGCAAAAAATTTAAATCCCAAGGGTGTTTTACGTGCAAGGAGGTAGCAATATAAGAATATTGAATTGAGGAAGAAGAAGCGGTGCAATTGGTGCAAGTGATTATAGGATCTGTCCTAACTAATTCGAGGTAAGATCTCTTTTTCTTGTAATGTAATTGGAGTTAATGATGTTGTAATGGAGAGATTAAATTGTGTTAGATGAAATTGGAAGTAAGAAAATTACATGATTATTGTTGGCGTGTAAGTGGGCAGAATCTGAGTTGTTCTAATTGGATTAAGTTTGATTAGTGTTGTCATTATTATGGTATTGTATTTGAAGGTAATTTGTTTTTGTTGAAGGGCTGGAAATATAGTTATAGATAAGTATAGGTGTTGTTGTTCATGGCAATATTATGCTTTTTCTGTGTGTTTGTAATTTTACGAAGTAAAGATCGAAAATCGTATTTTTGATGTTGTAGTTTTGGTGGACTGTTTCGAACTTGTTGTTAAATGATGTTGAAGTAGGTTTCTTGTACATGGATGGTGGCTGATGTTGTTGTCGTGTTGTTGTTGATATGGCTCGTAAATTTGGAAGAAAGCAAGCGAATAAGATATCGTATAAGAAGCGTATGTTGGTCTGTTGGTGTATAATCTTAGATGTTAATGATTTGAATTGGAAAAGGATTAGGAGAGGTTTTTGGGTTGTTATCATTGTTGTTGGTGTTGCTGTGCTAATCGGAGATTAATTCAAAGTTCGGGTTAGGCGAGTTATATAGAGGAAATGCTGCCCGATTTCTGTTAGGTTCTTAACTAATCAAAATGCTAATCAAGGAGTATAAATTAAGGAGTGATTCCCATAAGTGATTGATTGTAGAGTTATAAGTTTGGAAAGTCGTAGTTTATTAACGATAGTGTTACTCTCATATAAATAGGCTAAAGGGGCGACGAAGCAAGCTTGGTTACGGTTGCTCTATAACAGGTATGTAAAGCTAACCCTTCTTTCTTTTTGGCATGATCTATGTGAGATAAACAGACGACGAATGTATAAACTCCAAAGAAGCTCCTATTCTTAGAGACACTAGGATGGCTAATGTTCTTGATTTCCAGAAGCTATTCCATTATGTCCTGATACGTGTCAATGATTCCAGAAGTTCTATTTTGATATAATCCATAGTGACATTCGAAGGATACTTGATATATGACTACTGTCTCGATTATCAAATGATGGTTCATTTTAATTATTCGATTGAGTCTCAGATATGATTTAGTTTGCATATGGTTGCTCACTACTCTGCTCGTGCATGCCTCAATATATCTTTCACTGAGTCCCGGGCTGGGGTACGTTTTCGTGCACAGTTTCACTGCATTGTTCACCGAGTCCCTCATTAGTAGGCCGAGGTACGGCATATATATATATATATATATATATATATATATATATATATATATGATATGATGATGTTATTATGGCGCCAAGGATGCTATATGATGACTTTATTCACCGAGTCTCATAATGGGCCGGGTATGATATATGATATTGATATGCATGATTTACGTTTCATAAGGCAAGTGTATTGGTATTATGCTTGTCATACTTGTCTCTTGTAATCTCTATTTCAGTCATGATCCTCTTTATTGTATTTCATGCTTTATATACTCAGTACATATCTCGTACTGACCCCATTTCTTCGGGGGGTTGCGTCTCTTGCCCGCAGGTACAGATACTCGATTTGGTGATCCTCCAGCATAGGATTTCTACTCAGCTATTGGGAGAGCTCTATTGTTCCGGAGCCTAGCTTATTTTGGTATAGATCTTTTGATGTAGACTTATGTTTATCCAGGGGTACGGCGGGGCCCTGTCCCATCATATTTCACTATTGATGCTCTTAGAGGTCTGTAGACATTTGTGTGGGTTGTGTATAAGTTTTGTTCAGCGGTGTCTATGTGATTTGCTATGGATATTCCCGTCTATAGTGGCAGCCTTGTCGGCTTGCGTATCGTATTGGTATGTGGTGGCAGCCTTGTCGGCTTGTGTATCGTATTGGTATGTGGTGGCAGCCTTGTCGGCTTGCGTATCGTATTACGTTTTCATTAGTTGTGACTCCTCAGGAGATAAGTTCTCTTGATATATATGACGTTTTGAATCTTTAGATTCTTTTATAAGTCCCATACAGTTCCTAGTTTCAGTCTGATTATATTTAACTGGTATGTATACGAGTGTCCAGCTCGGGCACTAGTCACGGCCCATGGGGTTGGGTCGTGACAGTGACAACTCTTCTTGTCACAATACAGATGCTGGTTTATACAGAAGGATATAACTACATTCAGGCTGCCTGAAGAATGATTCTAAAGACCTGAAACACTCCACCTGTGAGACTTTGATGGTGTGATAGATGTTATCATGTCAAGGCTCTTGGATAGTTAGTTGATGTTAGTCTGTTTCAATCTCATTCTGTATTTCTTCATATTTTCCACTTTCTGCTTTTTTTTCTTTTTGTTTCATTGCTTTATTTGATCAATCACTTTTGGATTGATATGTACAGAATTTTCTTT
This sequence comes from Lycium barbarum, assembly GCF_019175385.1. NCBI lineage: Eukaryota > Viridiplantae > Streptophyta > Magnoliopsida > Solanales > Solanaceae > Lycium > Lycium barbarum. The sequence continues at coordinate 98,690,559 of NC_083343.1, read as the reverse complement.
ATCAATAAAGTCCACCATTTTTTGTGGCTTTGCTTTTAAAAAAAAAAATAGCAATCAGCATTTGACCTCATATCACAACTTGGACTAAAGAAAGTTTATGAAGCCCTAAAAGATGATTCTTGGGTCAAAGCTATGCAAGAGGAACTTGACCAATTTGAAAGAAACTAAGTATGGAAGCTGGTTCCCAGACCCAAAAATGTTTCAGTTATAGGAACAAAATGGGTCTTTCAAAACATATTGAATGAATCAGGTAAAGTTGTTAGAAACAAGGACAGAGTAGTAGACCAAGGTTACTCACAACAAGAAGGTATTGATTACGATGAAACATTTTCTCCAGTATCAAGGTTAGAATCGATTCACATTATTTTAGCATATGGATCTTTCAAAAGGTTTAAGCTATTCCAAATGGATGTGAAAAGTGCCTTTTTAAATGGCTTTATGAAAGAAAAGGTGTATGTAAAACAACCTTCAGGTTTTGAAAAATCATCATGTCCCTGTCATGTTTTTAAACTTACTATAACATTGTATGTTCTCAAACAAGCCCCCAAGGCCATGAGTGGCTTAGCACATTTTTATTGAAAAACAATTTTCAATGAGGAAAAATTAATACCTCTTTGTTCATCAAAAAAACATCAAATTCTATTTTAATTGTTCTAATCTATGTTGATGATACTATATTTGGAAGTTCTAATCCTCTTTTATGCAAGAATTTCCTGATCTCATGAAAGGAGAATTTGAAAATGAGCATGGTGGGAGAACTAGAATTTTTCTTGGGACTGTAAATAAGGCAGTCGACTAACGGTACCTTTATAAGCCAAAATAAGTACACAAGTGAGCTCATCAAAAAATTTGGGATGGATAAAACGAAAGCCTTCAGGACACCAATGAGTCCCTCAATGTGCCTTGAGATGGATGCTCGAGGAATGGATGTAGATGAGAAAACATATCATGCAATGATAGGATCTCTTCTCTACCTTACTGCCAGTCGACCAAACATAAAGTTAATCGTGTGCAAATGTGCTACATTCCAGTCAGCTCCTAATGAATCACACCTTACCGCAGTAAAACAAATCATTCGATATCTCATTAGCATTCAAGATCTTGGTCTTTGGTATCCTCATTCTAATAATTTAAATTTAATTGGATATTTAGATGCTGACTTTGCATGAGATAAAGCAGCAAGAAAAGTACAAGTGGTACATGTCAAATGTTGAGGGAATATCTCATCTCCTGGCATAGTAAGAAACAAACATATGTTGCTCTGTCAAAAACTGCGGCTGAATATTTGGCATTAGGAAGCTGTGGAACACAGCTTCTATGGATGATTCATCAATTAATTGATTGCGAGTTAGCTTATGATTTAATACGCTCAAATTACACCTATTAATGGTATAACGCGGATGTTGTCAAATATAGTAACCCAACGAGGTTGGGGTCGAATCCCACAGAGAATATGGTGTGAAAAGTTTACTAAACAAGTATTATACTAATCTTGCGATCCTGGTGTATTCCAGAAAAGGGTTGTATAGTTGTTTGGTTTGTGGACTAATTTAAAGTGACTGGAAATTTAAAGTTGTAAATATATGGGTAAAAAGAACCAAGGTTGTGTCCCCGTCAGATAAAGTGTATGATCATAGGTATCGATCTTGATATACTTCTAATGGACTGTTTGTTTTGATGCACTTAACCTGTATGTGAATCTGACCTATTTCCCAATAAGAAAAGATTATTTCTTTCTATGCTTTTTCCAAAGATAAGAAAGTATGCATGAAGAACGGTTAATTATGCCAAGTAAATTCCTCTTATTCCTAAGTGAATTTATTAAACAAGGTTTAAAGCCCTGAATTCTTGTTATTTGTTCTTACCTAACCCTAGATATTTTCCCAAATACACTAAAGTTTATGGCGTTAGCTAATGTTTGCAATCACTAACTATATGATGAAAACGAAGAACAAATAAACCCTAACAATCCATTATGCGTATATCTTCACGATCCCCAATCACAACACACCCATCCTTGGGTTCACAACCTTAGTAAAGGTGTTTAGCTACTCATGGCAACAAGAAAACAATAAAAGATTGAAGACTGCATAATTGAATTTTTGTATTGAATTTACGAATAAAACTTAAAAGTAATGAATGTAATTGTCTAGAAATATTCAAAAGCAATAACAACTCAAAAGTAATTACTACAAGTCTAAAACTCCAGATGTCTGAAAAATAAAGCCTAAATAGGTATTTATACAAGTCAAACTCGGAATTATCAATCTCAGTCCTATTCCAGCTCGGCTTGCACTTCGACGGTCATCGACATGCTCGACAACCATATCGACGATCTGAGTATGTTTTTTCATTCTGCAGGAACTCCACCATCGAAGCACTTCGACGGACCGTCAATCATGTCGACGGTGCAAGTCGACGATCTGATGATTTGTCACTTCGCTGGAACTTATCGACAAGGCAACTCGACGGACCGTCGAGCATGTTGACGGTCCGTCCTTATGCTTATCAAAACAAATTGCTTATTTTCCTCATTTTTTCGCTTTCTGAACATTCTAACTTCAAAATACCTGCACAACACACAAAACACATCAAACTAACACAAACTTGCTCGAAAACAAGTAAAACTTAGAGTTAAAAAGCATTGGATGTGCCAAAATTCCCGGCACATCATGATTCTGCCCATATTATGTGATAACACTAGTGCAATTACCTTGTCTAAATACACCCGACATCATTCTAAAGCAAAGCATATTGATATTAAGCATCATTTTATTCGTGATTATGTTGAAAATGGTGATTTTGCATAAGAATTTATCGACTCTGAAAATCAATTAGCTGATATTTACGTAAAACCCTTACTTGAAGAATATTTTTGCAATCTTAGAAATAGTCTAGAAATTACCAGTTTTCAAAATAGTTAAAAATCACATGCTTTTATTAATTACTCACTTTCCTTATTTACAACATATTTTCACTGTATTTTTAAAATATTTGCTTTGCTTGTATGTGAATAAATTGTCTGTGGATGTACCTTCCCGCCTCTAGTATTTGCCATCATTACACCTCTTTCCCATAAAACTATTTGACTTTTCAAGTCATATCGTTCCGCCTCTCCAAGAAACCATTCACATTCCTCTTTTCTGCTATACATGTCTCACTCTCTCTTTCTATCCAACACTTCTCCTCCATCTCACTTTACCCTTTTTCAAAAACCCTCTTTCTCTCCGCCATGGTTAGAGTAAAAGGTGAAAGTTCCGGTTGTGGATGTTCCAGTCAATGATTGCAAAGCATCTCTGAAACTGAGGACCAAGTAGATCTCACAGACTCCTCTGAGGATGAAATCATCAGAGTGTAGACTGAAAACAAACGAGGTCTCTCCCTTCAGGCAAAGAAAATTCATCTAAAAAGCCAAAAATCGAGGTATTTGATGCTTTTGGACAAGAAGACATGCAACTATTTTGGGGATCTGCTGAAAAGACTAAATTCAACCTCTTCAAGAAACGTCGCAGTGCAACCGGTAGGATCATAAATCTTGAACAGCTAAAGGACACTCATTGCAATGTAATTTTGTTTTTCAAAGCCCAAAAGTTACCCCTTGTCTTTCGACTCTGTGAACCCGAAGTTTTTAAAGAACCTGTTCGAATGTTTTATATGAATCTTAGAATCTATAAGGACAGTAGTCAACTAGAAACTCTTGTAATGGGAACTAGAAATGTGGTTAATGAATATCCATTTGAGAAAGTCTTTGGAGCCAAGTTGAATATCCATTTGAGAAAGTCTTTGGAGCAAAGTTTTCTGGAAAATTTGATTACATGCGTACTCGATGGCCTGAAAATTTTAAGTCTCTCTGGAAGAGGCTAGAATTTTTTAGTCTGGACCTAATTCTGATATTTATGACTTTGGTCCCTTAAATTTGTGCTTCACAAATCGAGTCCTTGCTCACATTGCTGGTACCACTAGGTTACCTCACGTGGGATCCCGTAGCAACATTACCAAAAGGAATATTTATGTGTTGTTCTGTCGATACGCTTAAATTACACCTAACAAATGGCGCAAAGAGGACATTATCAAATATAGTAACCCAACTAGGTTGGGGTCGAATCCCATAAGGAATAGAGTGTGAAAAGGTTACTATCGTAATGTGGTACTTAACTTACGGTTTAGTTTTGTATTCCGGTAGATGTGTAAAAGAGTTTTGCTTCTACTGGCTATTTTGATCTGATTTGTAATTAATTGGATTAAAAAACCAAGGGTGTGTCCCCTTTATATGAGATGCAATGCTATAGGGGTTAATATGATATACTTCTAATGAATTGTTGTATTGTATGAACTTAATCTCTAATTGACTTCCTGATATTTCCCAATAGTTAGGAAGTATTTCTCTTTATGATTTTCCCAAATATAAAAGAGTTGCCATTATGAACGATTAATTTGTGCCAAGTAAACTCCTCTTATCCCTAAGTGAGTTTATTAAACGAGGGTTAACGCCCCAAGTTCTTGTTACTAATTTCTATCAAACTCTAATTAACCTTCCCAAGAAAAATAAGGTTTTATCGCTTAGGTTGATGTTTGGAACCATCAACCAACGTGAACGAATAAGAAAGAAGTAAAAACTAACAACCCATTATGCATATATTCAATAGTAAACACTCATTCACATAACACCCTTCATTGGTTCCACAACCTTAGTATTAAAATTAGCTATTCCTAGTCTTGAATGTAAAAACAAAGCACTAAAGAAGTCATTAAAGCTTACAACTGGAACAGAGAAGATGAAAAGATAGAATCTTGTCCTCAAAAGCTTCAACAATTAAAGAGTATTCAATGCTATAGAGTCAAGGAATAAAGTCTGATAGAGAATAATGAAATAAAAACCCCTAGAAAGTGTATTTAAAGCCTCCAAAAGTCGTGAACAAAAACTAGACAAAAATAACCCGTCAGCACTTCTGCATCGCATATGCCACCGTATTTAGTGATATGCGACGCATTTCACCATCTTCCAGATGCAAATTATGGCTAGAATGTGGGTCTTGATGAGCGCTTTTGAGTTGCATTTCTCTATTTGCATCACATTCGCTTCCGCATTTCAGCTGCGAAATTTCATGAAGTTTCTATTTCCATCTTTGGGGCAAATTCGTCTGTTTTTCTACGTATGTGCCGTAGTTCTTCATATGCGCCGCATATCTTACTTTTTCAGCTTCACTTTTGCTTGTTTTTGACCCTTGAATTATTTTTCCCTACAAAACACAAAAAAAAACTTAGGAACAACACATAATACACTTAAAACAATTAAAACCTTACATAAAAGATATCAAATGTGTCGTACTTCCAATGCACATCAACACCCCAACTTAAAGTCTTTGCTTGTCCTCAAGCAACTAAAACAACACACAGTACTAACACAAACACTCAAATATCAAAATGTAAGAGTGTCTACAATGGTGTTGGCTCAGAACTACTGGCATGCGTGTTTCTCAAGAACGACCCCCTCACTTTCATAGTTTCAGACAAGATACATCACTCAAAGTAGTTACAATTCACAATGAAGCTTCAATCAATGACATCATGTTATTAGAAATATCAATGTACACGCAAATGCCACTACGGGTAGTTGTTCACTTTCACGAATTTCTTCAACCCTTATACCCTCACAAAGACTAAAGAATGTCCCAAACACACATGTACTAGAATAACTGGGACAGAGACAAAGGAGAAGAGAAAACACTAACACTCACAAAGAAGTTCATACACTACAAATGCAAATGCCATATGCTTGCCTTAATTTTCAATGTTGTCAACTTCGGATGATTCGGTTGTGATCACACTAGGACTTTTTCTTGGCTTGCACTATAGGCTTAGGGATGTGTAGGATAAACATATTGGGTATTAGTGACTCACCCTCCTTGAACACTACAATTCCTTAACCTTTATTTCTCTTCCACTCCTTACATTTCAATACTTCAACCTTGATGTGGTCTAACAACTACTATTTGTTTCTTTCTTTTTTTTAGAATATTTTTGACGCAATAAGTTACATCAACTACACTGACCCTTTTTACTACGCGATTTACTCCCACCCCAAACTTAGGCTTACGCCTCAATTTCCACCATAATGCGTGTCACCCCCAACTTAAGGTTTTAGCCCCTCATTCATCATCTAAAAATGTCAAAGAGGGAACGGGTGCAAAAAATGGGAATAATTAAAACAAGGGTAGAGGTTAGTTAGCGGCTAGTCAAGAAAAAGGTTAAAAGGCTCAAAATGGGAGACTATGCATTACGTATGTGAACGGATTAAGCTTGAAAGGAAAAATGGCTTTAAAATCACACAAAGAAAGCCTAAGATCATTTCAACAACCAAATTATCCTCAGAAACCAAACATGACTAACCAAGCAAGTTGTAGATTGCAAATGCAGTACATAAATAAACACTAGCAGCTCACACACACAATGGCATAAGGATTTCTCTGTTGATTTGAGTAGAACTTCCCAAGCAAGCATTCATCACACACAATACCCTAATACTCATGATGTCATAAAAAGAATCATACATGTCAATTACTAACATTTTCTGAGTTTGAATAAAAATTTGGAGGGGTCATTTCAATTTCAATAATACATGCCATAAGTTCAAAATCACTACCATCTAAGTCACAATTAATCTATTTTACCTAAACAACAACCTAAGCATGCCAGGTGCAACATAAATAAAATCCCTCAGGACAAGAGCCATGGCAGAGAAAAGCCGAGAGGGGTCCTACGAACACATATATACAATATTATAACGACACCACTCTTTTTACTAGGCAATTTACTCCCACCCCAAACATAGGCTTTATGCCTCAATTTCCACCATAATGCGTCTCACCCCCAACCTAGGCTTTTAGCCTCTCATTCATTATCTAAAAATGTCAAAGATGGAATGAGTGCAAAAAATGGGAATAATTCAAACAAGGGTAGAGGTTCTTTAACGGCTAGTCAAGAAAAATGTTAAAAGGCTCAAAATGGGAGACTATGAATTAAATATGTGAATGGGTTAGGCTTGAAAGGAAATATGGCTTTAAAATCACATAAAGAAAGCCAAAGATCATTTCAACAACCAAACTATCCTCAGAAATAAAACATGACTAACCAGGTAAGTTGTAGATTGCAAATGCAGCACATAAATAAACACTAACAGCTCACACACATAATGGCATAAGGATTTCTCTGTTCATTTGAGTATAACTTCCCAAGCAAGCATTCATCACACACAATACCCCAATACTCATGATGTCATAAAAAGAATCATACATATCAATTACTAACATTTTCTGAGTATGAATCAAATTTTGAGGGGTCTTTTCAATTTCAACAATACATACCATACATGCCATAACATCAAAACCACTACCATCTAAGTCACAATTACTCCATTTTACCTAAACAACAACCTAAACATGCCAGGTTCAACATAAATAAAATCCATCTGGACAAGAACCATGGCAGAGAAAAGTTGAGGGGGGTCCTACGAACACATCTATACAATATTATAACAACACCCACTCTTTTTACTAGGCAATTTACTCCCGCTCCAAACTTAGGCTTTATGCCTCAATTTCCACCATAATGCGGGTCACCCCCAACTTAAGATTTTAATCTCTCATTCATCATCTAAAAATGTCAAAGAGGGAATGAGTGCAAAAAATAGGAATAATTCAAACAAGGGTAGAGGTTAGTTAGCGGCTAGTCAAGAAAAAGGTTAAAAGGCTCAAAATGGGAGACTATGGAATAAGTATGTGAACGAGTTAGGCTTGAAAGGAAATACAGCTTTAAAATCACATAAAGAATGCCTAAGATCATTTCAACAACCAAACTATTCTCAGAAATAAAACATGACTAACCAGGTAAGTTGTAGATTGCAAATGCAGCACATAAATAAATACTAACAACTCACACACACAATGGCATAAAGATTTCTCTGTTCATTTGAGTATAACTTCCCAAGCAAGCATTCATCACACACGATACCCCTATACTCATGATGTTATAAAAAGAATCATACATGTCAATTACTCACATTTTCTGAGTAGGAATCAAATTTGGAGGGGTCATTTCAATTTCAATAATACATACCATGCATGCCATATGTTCAAAACCACTACTATCTAAGTCAAAATTACTCTATTTTACCTAAACAACAATCTAAACATGCCAGGTTCAATAGAAATAAAACCCCTCGGGATAAGAACCATGGTAAAGAAAAGCCGAGGGGGGTCCTACGAATACATATATACAATATTATAAAATAAAAAAAAACAGTTAGCACACCTCTAACCAAAAGAACATGCAGTGACCCCAATGCATCAAAATAATGAAAACACAGAAGGTAAGGGCTCCCTGGAGCACACAAGGTGCACTAGTCTGTCTGGGCCGCAAGGGCCGCCGAAACGGGATCTGTAGCATCTGGCACAGTAGTGGGAAGAGCTATAGGTGATGATTGGGAAGGAGGGACTGCTACATTTGATTGTTCTATTAGAGTAATAGAGATATCAGGAACGTCTGAGCGGCCATCCTGAGAAGACTACTCAGTAGCTCCCTTTGAGCTCGATTCGGCTCCTCTTAGCTTATCAGCGTACTCCTCCATGGATCGGTGGTTGGCTGTAGCAAGCTGTATTTGGGATTCTTCAGGCATCTCCGCCACCCCTGCTACCCCGAGCACGTCATCAACAACTGCTCTTCCTGTCGCAGCATCAACTTCTTCCTCAATCTCTTTATCTGTCTCCTAATTAGATGTCCCGCCACTCACCTCGACAAGTTGAATAGCATCATCTGTCACATTTTTTGGTAGTGGAACTAGGAACTCAAAGATACACAAGTCAGTCTTGAGCAATTGAACATCTATTTTGACTTCAGCCAACTCGGTTCTAATATCTGCAACATTGTTGCCTCTGTTTTTCGCCTCAAGGCGGCCAACCCTTACTTTAAGCTTTGTTATGGACAAGCTGTTGGGTACAAGATCTTTTTCAATCCATTTCGAGGTCGATGGCACCAAATTATTCTGGTTCTGGTTTTTAAGAACTGTGGCATTAGCCATTTATAGCAATCGCTCTCGGAAAAGAGTTTGATCATGCCTCGGAGTGGGATCAGGTACAGCAGAGGTGGATGGGGTCTTTGAAAGGGTATGTGTGGGAGTGGTAGCAACTAGCTCTCCCTTAGCCCTAACAATGAACTCAACTCAGTTTCAGACATAATAGCAGAGGATGGCTCTCTTTTTCTTTTCTTTGCGGTCCGATTCATGTCATCTTTGCTCTTTAGAATATCAATTTCCCCATCTGCTTCAATCATGGTGTCAATTCTGGGGAGTTTTGGTATCTTTGCCGCTAAACACAACCTTGTAACCAAGCATGGGAAAGGCAACGGGGTGCGGCCTTGGTCAGATCGGTGCCCTATTTCAGCGGAAATTACTGTGCCCATATTGATATGGTGACCAGACATGATGCAAGATAACAGAATAGCTTTTTCAATGGGGATGTCTTGGTTATTCTTTGTCAGCTCTAACCATGAACTCAAGAAATCTCTAGCTTCACCAGCTAAAGAGTATTTGAAAACTCTTAACCGGATTGCATCAGGAGTAATAACATTCTGGGTATGTGTCTGGTACATACCAATGAAATTCTTTAAGTGTTGATAAGGGTCATTGTCAGTAGAGTTCCGAAAATACCCTTCGAGCTTCAGTACTTAATATATAGAACTATAAATCTTGCAACTTGCGGCACCGACTTTTGGTGGAACAATAGCAGATGCATATTCCACCTCCTGCATGTAATCCATAAACACATTCTCCTCTTCATCAACTTCTAGTGGTGGGGGTACTACCTGCACACCCCTGCCACCATTTGTTCCACGTCCTTCTCTTCCGGCCATAATCACCTAGTTCACATAAAACAGCAAACAAGGTGTGATGGAATAAAAAAAGACATGAAATACAACACACACTATTTGATAATTTCAAGCATTATTCCCTGATAACGTTACCAAAATTTGATACGCTCAAATTACACCTAACAAACGACCTAAAGCGGATGTTGTCAAATATAGTAACCTAACTAGGTTGGGTCGAATCCCATACGGAATAGAGTGTGAAAAGTTTACTATCGTAGTATGGTACTTCACTTTCGGTTTAGTTTCGTATTTCAGTAAATGTGAAAAAGAGTTTTGTTTCTACTAGCTATTTTGATTTAATTTGTAACTAATTGTATTAAGAAACCAAGGTTGTGTCCCCTTTAGATGAGATGAAATGCAATAGGTGTTAATATGTGTAACAACCCGTTTGGTTGTTATGTGCATTTTGGCCATTTTACCCCCCGTTGACCCTTCTCGTAGCTCCGTCAGAGTGTTTTTGACCGTTAGGGATGGGCGACACGGTGCCTGAGGTCATCAGACGAGTTTGGTGAGATTTGAGGAATTTAGAACTTTAAAGTGAAAAATATTTGACCAATAGTTAACTTTTGGGTAAACAGATCTTTTTAGAAATTTTGTCTATTCGATGAGGTCCAGAGTGTTGATTAGGACATAGTGGGATGTTTGATTCGGTTCCACAGGCATTCGGGAGCATTTTGTACCTTTGGTTGGAAACTTAGTTTTGGTCATTTGGGGGTTGACCGAGTCAAGGTGACCTCCATTGGGAATTTTGAGGCCACGATTGAGTTCGTAGCGCAATTTTACATGTGTCTGCATGTTTGGTTTGGATTCGAGGAGTCTCGGATCAATGTCAGAATTTTAGGTGGAACTTCGTTTTCAGATGTCCTACCTCTTCGGGTCCACTCACGCATGACTTTGCCCGCAGACGCGAGATGTTAAGGTGTCAAGTGATTTCGCTAATGCGGGTCCTTGCGCTCGTGAGCTAGTCCACATCTGCGAACAAGGTGTCCGCGGATGTGGAAATCCCTGAATCAGTGACCCTATATTTCCTAAATTTGAACCATTCTTTCCATTCTCAAATTCTAAACCTAGAGAGTGTTTGTGTGGGTGATTTCCAGAGCTTTGTGGTAAATTCTTCCTTAGGTAAGTTCCTACTCCTCTCTTTGTGATTTTCTTATGCATAAGAATGGAATCCATGGTAGTTTAATGAGCTAATTGGGGAAATGGGTTCATGAACCCTAGGATGATGATTACAAATCTCTTTCAATATAATTGGTTTATTGGTTAAATTTACTGGTTTCTACCATCTAATCATTGGATGATTAGGTTCTAGGCTTGATGAATCTTCATTAATTCCAATAATCAAAGTCATGAAAATTAGGGTTCTCCTTTATTTGGGCTGTTTTCGTTCTAATGATGGCATTGCTGATAAAATGGGTTTAATTAGAAACTGAGAGATAGTATTGGACTTCCTAAGTGTTGATTAACCGATTGTAACTTGAAATTCCTATTTTGCCCTTGTGGGCCCGGTTTCCTCTCTAAAAGGGGTTGTTTTTTATTCGATTAGTACTTTAGCAATATGGGTATTGTTAGTCCTCGTTTCTAATGTAGATTACATTATTGAATAGGCTTTGAACATTCAAAAGCTATTCGGAAGGGCAAGGCTTGCATTGGATAATTTGTGGCACCTGCTCGGTAACGAGGTAGTTTACGGTTGACCTTTTAGTTAGACTCCAATTAGTGAAGCATTTGTCGGATTTAGATATTGACGGGGAAAGTATGTTAGGCCTCAGGTTATGGTGTAGAGGTGAAATCCTATTAGGTAGGTTCTGTTGATTGTGGTTATGATTGGCTTGTCGCCTTATCTATTATGCTATGACTTGTTTATGCTTTCATCTCTCTCTTGTTATTTCACTTATCATCAAAAAAAGGAAGGATAATGAGATTAGGCTTGAATCGTGATGTGTGCTTATGATAAGACACGGATGAGATCTTGACTATGACTCTTTGTGGATTATGATATCATGCATGGCATGCATTTTCATTTCATATGATGCATCGATATTAACTGTGACTTGGTACTTATGATGATAAGTAAGACAAAGGAACATCCGATGTCTTTGTCGGATCGTGTAAAAAAGAGATAAGAATCTGGATCTGAGGTTGTTACCGGAGCGAAATGTGTTATACACGCTGCCCGAGATTTCTTGCCATGGCGAGGGTTTACATGGACTTCGCTGGTCCCCAATGGGTCCTGACTATTGAGACGTGGAGGTTTATGTCTATAGCATGTGTGTACAGGTTTGAGGTATTTGGCCAGTACATTGGATTGCATCGCATATGCATTTACTCTTACATTTATTCTTCATATGATTTTGTATATAGAACTTGATATTGAATTGATCTTATGTTGAATTGGATCGTGAATGTGCTTGATTGCTTACATATCTACTTGTTGATTTCTTCTTTTATATATTTGAACTAATTGATATTGGCCTATGATACCTACTAGTACTAGTTTTTTTTAGTGCAGACTTTTTCACAGGCTCTACTTTCGGACATCGCGAGTGACCCGAGGCCTGTTTGCTGAGTTTTCAAGGTGAGCTATTAGATGGATTCCGCAGCCTGAAGATTCCACTTTATTACTTGTCTTCTTTTGCTTTCTAAGACAGTTTCGTGTTATAAGACTTGTATTTATTCCAAACTTGTAGAGTATTATTAGGTTCTCTTGTACCGTATTTAGACCAGATTTTGGGGATCGATGTATTAGTATTCCGCACTTGGTAGATTATTTATATATTGAGATTGTTGTGTTATTTATCTTCCGCATGTGATAACCTAAAAGTAATTAAGTAGAGGGAAGGCTTTGCCCCCCGGGGTGGTTAGCATAGGTGCTCGCTCTGTTAAATCTCGCATTTTCAGAGCATGAGCATGCCACATACTTCATTATATTAATGGAGTATCTGAGACGTCCCATTAAGTTTTGGAAGGTACAAGCCATGGGAAGTTCGTAACAATAAAGTAAAGGATGAATTACGATCTCGTAAGTCGTAATCGGGAAATACAACCTTGAAACCAAAGGACATGACCATTATCAAGTATGAATAAAGATAAATATCATGTATGGAGAGTTTCAGAAGATTCCGGGACCAAGCGAGTCGAAGAAAATAAGTTTGTCAAAAATTTAGAAAAATGGTTGGTAGAATTTTGGGTCAACTTTTGAGGGGTATATCTCTAGGTATATTAAGAGTTTTAAGGTTTTTCAAAAGCCTAAAATGAAGTTCGTCGAGTCTAGTTTCCAACGCAACAAACCTCTCGTCAAAATGATATTGGAGTAAGGAGTTATGGCCATTTTAAGATAACCCCTCAAACTGCCAAATGGCTTCCGCGGATCCCACTTAGGAAAGTCGGTTCCACCAACTTTCAAGGGGTTTAAACCCCCCCCCCCCCCCCCCCCCCCCCCCCCCCCCCCCCCCCCCCCCCCATCAACCCCATTTTTTCATCATTTTACATTCTCATGAGTCCTAGAAACTTCCTAACACATCCCCCAAACATTTATAGCCCATTAAATCAAGGATTTAAAAAAATTACACCAAATAAGTCCATGAAAGGTGTTTGTTCTTGCTTCTACTGATGTTGTGGTGAGTTTGGTCTTGAAGAAAGGTGGTGTGGCTAAATATCTTCAAGTATAAGGTAGGTTCTTCATCCTATCTCTTATGTTGAGTTGATTTGAAGGTTTAGCAAGTTTTAAAAGTGAAAATAGTTATGGAGGAAAGGTCATTAAGTGTTGTGTTGTAGTTGTTGTGTTTATGGACTATTTTGAGCATGTTGTGGCCGTGTGTTTGAGATGATTTACATGTAGATGTATGGTATCTAATATTTTTTGTATGTTGATGAGATTATGCTCCTTTATTGGGAAGAAAGGAAGTGTATATTGTTGTTGTATGTTGAAAAACGTCGTGTGGGATGTTCTATGGAATATTTTGGTATTGATGATTATGATGTGGTTTATATTAGTATTGGTATTGTTATTGTTTTGGTTGTATTATGATTTCGGGCTAGGGATATAAACAGGGGAAATGTTGCCCGAATTTCGACAGATTTTAAAAGGAATTAATTTGAGGGCTTAAGACAAGCATATGACGATAAGCCTAACGATGATATGAATTCTCTTGAATGTATATTTACGAGCTTGAGAGGATAAGCGTTAAATAGTTAAAGTTAATGCGACCGAAAAGGTATGTTAAGCCTAAACCCTTTCTTTCTAAAGGCATGATTCCTTTATTATGAACCTATATATGTTTTCCATAATGTCCTTGTTCCCAAAAGCTAGAAATTCATAATTCTTAGAGTTCTTATGATGCTAAAGATAAGTATGTTTTATGATGATAATGTTGATGATGATGATCCTATTTCTAGAAATTCCAAAGTTTATGGTTTTAATGCTAACATGAGATTGTTGAGTATATTTCATGATTTCCTTGATTTTATTCATTGTTGTTGATCTCACCTCATGATAATTGTTCCTTCGGGGTGAGATATAGCAATGATGATTATTCCATAATATAAATTGGAGGTTACCGACCTTACATCTCTCTGATAGAGTTGTAGCTTTTATTTGGGCTCTCATGCATGATACTTATATATGTATATGATATATATATATATATATATATATATATATATATATATATATATATATATATATATATATATATATATATATATATATATATATATATATATATATATATATATATATATATATATATATATGTATATAGGGGATATAGGGAAAGGTGAGGTGTTATATACGCATAACCACCTGATTAGTTGGTATACTATGATATCGTCCCAGACGCGGGATGCCCGGATGCGGGATATATGGATAAGTGGATCGGGTCGTTCGTTCCGCAGAAATATATTTATTTATATATAATGATGATATGATATATGGATCAGGCTGCACATTCCGCAGCAATATAAAATATTTATGGATCGGGTTGCACGTTCTGCAGCACTATTATTTATATATATATGTGAGGAATGTTTTTTTTAAAAGAAAGCTAAGCATGCATGGTATCCGCCTTATGAGGCAATCTGATGTACAGGTTATCTTTATCTCATGTTATGTTCTATATTTCTTATTATGTTGTTATTCATCCCTTATATACTCAGTACATTGTTCGTATTGATGTTCCTTCTTATGGATGTTGCGTTCATGCCCGCAGGTAGACAGGTAGATGGATCTAACCCATAGGAACTTCATCAGCGGAATCTCAAGAGTGCTCCACTTACTTCGGAGCTGCAGTCTATTGGTATCGGTCTTCAAGGTCACTTTTATTCTATGTAGAGGCTCGTAGACATATATGTACAGTTAGACATTTCATAACCCTACCGGTTCATATTGTTGTGTAGCCTTGACAGCTGGTGATGATGGACATAATTGTTGAAGATTATACAGAGATGTGCTGTTATATTACGATATATGTGCTTATAGATTATGATATCCATGAGCTATCTTTATGGTCCACCTAGAAATGTTTATGAGATGTATGTTTAGAGGTGCTCAGTGTGTTAGCTCCAGGTGCCCATCATGGCCCTCTGGTTGGGTCGTGAAAAAAGTGGTATCATAGCAGTTCGTCTTAGTGTATGTCTATGAGTCGTATCCATTAGAGTCTTGTTTATGGGTGTGAAGCGCGCCACACTTATAAATAAGAGGCTGCACGGCATTTAGGAATGATTTACCTTTCTTTCTCATCTTAGATCGTGTCGTAGAGATAAATTATAGGATATGATGTCTCTGATTCTAACCCTAAATGTTTCGATTATGGATAAGCAGTTGATTATGCCACTGTGAGGTAATTGATGAGAATTGAAGTTGTTACTCCGGAAAGTATGTTTCCTGTCTTATTGATATTGATAGACTTTAATATGAGAACCTGAGGTAAATGTTATGGGTATTGTGATCGCCCTGTGAGGCATTGGCTGTGTTTTCTGGGCTGTGAAGGAATGAGGCAGTCTACCGAGATGTTTTACAAATTGAATTGTTTGAATGTCTAGGCTATATAGAAAGGATGAAGGGAAAATGTGACAATCGGATGTTTGGTAAGTCATGATTGAATGAACCATTATGAGGCGCTTTCAAAGAGAAGTTTTAGAATGATTTTAATTTAAGGGAAGAACCCTGGAGGGGAAAAATGATTAGTAATTAAAGGAGTTGGAATGAGTGCATTCAAGATTTCGGAGAATTGATATTTATTGAAAATATAGGGAAAGTTGACATTAAGAATTCAAATGCAGTATTATGAGTTATAGATTGGTGAGTAAAAGATAACGAAAAGATATTGATATGGGAAAGGAAGTTAACGAGTAGGGGAAAATTTTACCCTAGAAGTTTGTACATACATAAGACTAGGACGGGTTGATGACAGGCGCACAGACTCATTTATCGGACTTTCCTATATGATGTAAGTTTACATTGGGATTCAGAAGTCACCAGTCATTCGACTTGAAGGGGGTTTCTGAGTATTTGATAGGTGGTACTATTCTGAGAATCATTATGGCTAAGTTACTTCGGGTATTAATGATGACCTTGAACTCAAGAATGAGAAATGGATAGGTAAGTTGGAATGTAATTATGATTGTATTCTATATTGCTTATATAACTTCTAAATGTGATGTTGCATGGCCGACGAAGGAAGTAGAGATTGTATCAACCTTAGGAATATTTGGTGTATTTCTAGCTAATCCTTATAAGAAGGATTCACCTCAATTTTATCATACGGGTGTTGTGAAGGTTATTTGACGATAGAGAAATTAGGTGCGATGTCGGCTTATATGTAAGGAAAGAAGAGAGCAGGTGTCCAAGTGAAGATAAAATATCGCAAGGATCGATTTGGTTGCTACAGGAAAGTAAAGGATGTGAGGTTGATTATTTTAGACAAAGAGGCAGCGTACAAGTATGAGTAAATATTTTTAAGTAAAGTTATATCGCCAGGAGTTACAATTAGGACGTAGCAAGGTATGCTAGGAAGGCTTACAAATTTAGACATACGGAAAAAGAATATGAGAAACCAGAATAGCCCGAGGGAAATTAGGAGCATATGAGCTTTAAAATTAGAATTCTCTGGCTAGCTGGACAAAAAGAGAGGGTAAATATATTAAAGCCACAGATTCAGGATAAGATCAAATGGTAATGGGATATCTCGCAAGAAAAAGGTGTTGAAAAGCGATAAAAAAGATAAGCCACGAGTGGCTACGTCGAGTATTATGTATACCCTTATGATTGATGTTACTACATGTTAAAAATATTGATTGTGATGTATGTAAAAATTGAGGTAGCAAGCGCTACAGAGAGAATCAGGATTGGGTTTTCTTGAGAATTAAAGTCGGATAGCGCTAACGTGACCAACAATGTAAGAAGGACCATTAGGAAAAAGAAGGTTATGACATCATGAAGGGGAGAGAAACTTGGACAAGGAAAATGTATACCCATTGAGGGTCAGGTAATATATATTGGAAGAAAAGGTTAGGATGAAAGCAGGAAAGCAGACGATAGGATCAAATTTAAATAAATCAACAGGAGATAGAGTAATGTTATAGGTGACAAGGGATGCACGTGAGGACCCTGGAACCAACCTATACGTCTTCATAATTAAAACCAAGGAGGTTGTAAATAATAAATAAATGTGCATCCTTGAGAAGAAATAAACAGATCTTATGAGAGCGACGAGGGAATTTTAAACTCCTGAAATTTAACTAGGAGAATGGATGTGAACCCGTAATGGGTACGCCTAATTAAGGGAAGAAA
Organism: Lycium barbarum; assembly: GCF_019175385.1. Lineage (NCBI taxonomy): Eukaryota > Viridiplantae > Streptophyta > Magnoliopsida > Solanales > Solanaceae > Lycium > Lycium barbarum. The sequence goes on along the minus strand of NC_083343.1, from coordinate 98,672,843 downwards.
GTACCTCAAAAAGAGATTTTCAGCGTCAAAAGGGATTCTCACTCGTAACGGAACACTCCAAGTTTTCCTAACCTAAGAGTAAAGGATGAATAATGGAAACAAGCATTTTACGAGTAAAGGAAAACAAAAGAAACTATGAGGATTCAAGGAAGGAGGAGGTGTCAATGAAATGGTTTAAGGGAATTATGTGGCCGCCGACAACAAGAAGAAGGTTAGTGAATCAGTAGGCTTGCCCAAGGGAAAACAAATTGAAATTATAAGACAATTGTTGTGTGAAAGATGCAAAGATGCGATCATGAAGAAAACTGAGAAAATTCTATATACATATCTATATATGTGTGCATAAGTTGTAGTATCATAAAGGAAGATGAAGACTCGACGAAAGAAGAAAGGAAAGGGTGTACTTTGTGAGGATTTCGCGATAAGAACAAGAACCAACAGAACACTAGAAGGACTATGAAGCATAGCTGTGATGCAAACAAGTAGTTAAGAAGAAATACGGGACAAAGTGAGCTAAGCTAATGAAAGGACGAGTCGTGGGAATGGATGGTGTGGAATATCAACTTTTAATGGTATAGTATAGATATAAATCGGAATTGGGAACCAAGAGCAAGGAAAATTTCAAGGATATTAAGAAGACAGTCGTGGAGAAAGATTAGGGCTAAAAGAGCGTGGTATAGTCGGACACTCCATAAGGAGCCTAATGAATTCCGATGTCCCCATTAATTCATTAACCTAGGGGACTACTAGTCATGAGAGGTAGAAGTGAAAAGACAATAAATAAGGCATTTGAATTGTATCCGATATGTATAAGCATTTTCATTTGATACAAGAACTCAACTAGAAAAAAGGAAAACAAATTAAACTGTGCGATGAAAAGAACTTCGGCATTATATGGAATAGAGGAGTTGAAGGATCGCTAAGGTCGGCCAGATGATTATCAAAGACGGTTAACACTCAAAGGTTATGATATATAAGAATATCCTTTAAAAAGGGGGAAGAACAAATTCAGTTCTAAGATGAGCTGCAATATTCCGAAGTTCAAGAGAGGGAAATATATTGGATTGAAGAAGTCAAATTTCGAGATGAACCGATATGTCAAGAATGTGTTAAATAAAAGAGATAATAGATTAAATGCAGGTATATCATGAGACAAATCTTGGAAGGATAATGAGTTTCGTCAATGCGACATGTTATGTCTCCAGACTACGATTCGAATCGCTCGTACCGGAGAAATTTTGGTTACATTTAAGTGTGCAGTAACGTAGTACGAGAGGTAACTAAAGGAGTAAGAAAGGTCTGTAAGCTGACCAGGGAGTAAGTATAAAGGACAATCTGGATTACCAAAAGGGAAATCTTAACACTAGAAGAGATGAAAGTTTTAACAAGAGGAATAATTATAGGGAGTTCAATGATCTCCAAAGGAAATATAGATAGTGTGCCTATGGATAGCAAGACAGCAGTGCTATCTGAGACTAGAAAGTACCTCGCAAGTCGTGGAGTCACAAGTCGCCGGTCATATCAAATGTGAGAGTATATGTTATAGAACCATATAGACAATCGTCATGATGCAATGGCCGACAAAAATGGTGTAAGGACAACGATAGGGAGTCAAAGAAAAAGATAGGCTAATTTAAGTCTCAAATGATCACCGGTACAAGAGAATCAAGGACTTAAGAACAAAGCATACTCGTATCAAAAGGAAGTTATGATTAAGTAGGATTTTATCTTAGTTCCATGTTTATGAGTTTATATTTCAATTATGCTAAAAGTGAGGAGAGAAAATTGTAGGAAAAGTTCAAGTATGAATAGGATGATATTGTAAGGAATTAAAGAGTCTGACCAAGGAATTAAAAGGAGATGATATGGTATGTATATAAGGTCGACGAGGACAAAAAGGGATAATCTAAAATAACACCAAATAAGCAAGCAAGGAAGGGTGTCATATCTAAACAAGAGAATTTGTCTACTAGTAGAGAAATAAGGAGCAAGGCAAAAGACTACAACAATTAAGAGTGCTCACAGATTGGCAGGGAGCCGTAGCAATCATGAGTTAAGACCATCTTAATTGCAACAGGTTCCAGGACAATAATTATATATCAGTTGACCACTGAGTACATAGATAAGAACATGAGGATATGGAACTAATGAATGAGTTGGATAGAGAATTATGAGGATATGAAAGAAGACTAATGAGCCAATAGTATAAGAGCATGGAGATCAGGAACTAAAGGAGGACAACCATTTCAAGAAACTAATAAAAGCGTCGTAAGCTACAACATTCGAGGACGAATGTTCCCAAGGGGGAAGGATGTTACACCTCGCATTTTCAGAGCATGAGCATGACACGTACTTCACCATATTAATGGATTATTGGAGACATCCCATGAAGTTTTGGAAGGTTCAAGCCATGGGAAGTTCGTAATAATGAAGTAAAGGATGAATTGCGATCTCGTAAGTCGTAACTGAGAATGACAACCTTGAAACCAACGGATATGACCATTATCAAGTATGATTAACGATAAATATCATGTATGGAGAGTTTCGGAAGATTCCGGGACCAAGCAAATCGAAGAAAATAAGTTTGTCAAAAATTTAGAAAAAAGATGGCAGAATTTTGGACAAAATTTTGGGTCAATTTAGGAGGGGTATATCTCCAGGTATATTAGGAGTTTTAAGGTATTTCAAAATCCTAATATGAAGTTCGTCGAGTCTAGTTTCCAACGCAACAAACCGCTCGTCAAAACGATATTGGAGTAAGGAGTTATGGCCATTTTAAGATAACCCCTCAAACTGCCAAATGGATTCCGCAGGTCCCACTTGGAAAAGTCGGTTCCACCGACTTTCAAGGGTATAAACCCCCCCCCCCCCAATCAACCCCATGTTTTCATCATTTTACATTCTCCTGAGTCCTAGAAACCTCCTAACACATCCCCCAAACATTTATAGCCCATTAAATCAAGGATTTAACACGATTACACCAAACAAGTCCATGAAAGGTGATTGTTCTTGCTTCTACTTGATGTTGTGGCGAGTTTGGTCTTGAAGAAAGTTGGTGTGGCTAAAGTTCTTCAATTATAAGGTATGTTCTTCATCCTATCTCTTATGTTGTGTTGATTTGAAGGTTTAGCAAGTCTTAAAAGTAAAAATGTTATGGAGGAAAGGTCATAAAGTGTTGTGTTGTAGTTGTTGTGTTTATGGAATGTTTTGAGCATATTGTGGCCGTGTGGTTGGGATGTTTTACATGTACATGTATGGTATCTAATGTTGTTGGTGTGTTGATGATATTATGCTCCTTGATTGGGAAAAAAGGAAGTGTATTGTTGTTGTATGTTTAAAAACATCGTGTGGGATGTTTTATGAAATATTTTGGTATTGATGATGATGTGGTTGATATTAGTATTTCTATTGTTGTTTTTTTGTTGGTATTGTGATTTCGGGCTAGGGGTATAAACAGGGGTGATGCTGCCTGAATTTTGGCTGATTTTGAAAGAAATTAATTTGAGGGCTTAAGAAAAACATATGACAATAAGCCTAACGATGATATGAATTCTCTTGAATGTAGATTTATGAGCTTGGGAGGATAAGCGTTAAATAGTTAAATTTAAGGCGACCGAAAAGGTATGTTAAGGCTAAACCCTTTCTTTCTAAAGACATGATTCCTTTCTTATGAACCTATACATGTTTTCCACAATGTCCTTGTTCCCAAAAGCTAGAGATTCATGATTCTTAGATTTCTTATGATTCTTAAGATATGTATGTTTTATGATGATAATGTTGATGGTGATGATCCTATTTCAAGAAATTCCAAAGATTATGGTTTTAATGCTATCATGAGATTGTTGAGTATATTTCATGATTTCCTTGATTTTACTCATTGTTGTTGATCTCACCTCATGATAATTGTTCCTTCGGGGTAAGATATAGCGATGATGATTATTCCATAATATAAATCGGAGGTTACCGACCTTACGTCACTTCGATAGAGTCGTAGCTTTTATTTAGGCTCTCATGCATGGTACCTATATTATCACACACACACACACACACACACACACAGATATATATATATATATATAAGGTGAGGTGTTATATACGCATAACCACCTGATCAGTTGGTATACTATGACATCGTCTCGGACGCAGGATATATGGATAAATGGATCGGGCCATTCGTTCTGCGGAAATATATATATTTATATATGATAATGATATGATATATGGATCGGGCTGCACGTTCCGCAGCAATATAAAATATTTATGGATCGGGCTGCACGTTCCGCAACACTATTATTTATATATATATTTATGAGGAATGTTTTTTTAAAAGAATTCTAAGCATGCATGGTATCCTCCTTGTGAGGCAAGTTGATGTACAGGTTATCTTTATCTCATATTATGTTCTATATTTCTTATTATGTTGTTATTCATGCCTTACATACTCAGTACATTGTGTGTACTGATGTCTCTTCTTGTGGACGTTTCGTTCATGCCCGCAGGTAGATAGGTAGACAGATCTGACCCAGAGGAGCTTCATCAGCGGAATCTCGGGAGTGCTCTACTTACTTCGGAGCTATAGAATATTGGTATCGGTCTTCAAAGTCATTGTATTCTATGTAGAGGCTCGTAGACATGTATGTACAGTTAGATGTTTCATAACCCTACCGGTTCATATCGTTGTGTAACATTTTAGTAGCCTAGACGGCTGGTGATGATGGACATAATTGTTGAAGATTACACAGATATGTGTCGTTATGTTGTGATATATTTCCTTACAGATTATGATATCCATGAGCTATCTTTATGGTCCACCAAAAATGTTTATGAGATGTATATTTAGAGGTGCTCGGTGTGTTAGCTTCGGGTGCCCGTCATGGCCCTCTGGTTGGGTCGTGACACGCTCGATCCACGAGTTGGGTCGTGACCAGTTGGTATCAGAGCCCTAGGTTGCTGGTCTTACAAGTACAAGAGCATGTTTAGCATAGCCTTGCCAATTAGTACGATGAGCTCCGTACTTATCTGTGAAAACCTATAGGACATTTAGGAAACTTCTAATTCATTTATTCTTTCATGCTACCTTATTCGAATTGTTATATAGGATGTTCAAATTGGTATATGACTTCACTTCTATACTTTCACGGATGGTGAGGACCTGTGTTACTATTGCGAGGGAATAGGTGCCTGAGCCCGCCGCTGGGGTCGAAACATGAGGACGAGCCAGAGCGAGAGGTCGTGGTTGTGGCGCAGGCCGGGCCTCTGTGGTTGGTAAGAGACGAGCCAGGTCCTTATCTCTAGAGCCAGAGCATCAGCCTGAGCACGAGGCCATAGATGAGGGAGAGCTAGGACCGGCTTAGGCTTAGCCTGATGTGGTTGCTACTCTTGTTCTTCAGGGCACCATGGTGCATATTCTGCACTATCATGATAGGTTACACATAGTGAGTGGCCTTCCAGCCACTCCAGGAGGGTCTCAAAATAGATCGGGAGCACAGACTCCCGAGCAAGGCCAGACTCAGGATGCAGCCTGCTGCTACTATGGCTCCCAGTATCGACGAGATCCCAGCACCTGCATGTGCTCCTAGGCCTGTTGCCGATCCAACTATGATAGTTGGGGATTAGGAGTTGTTCCCAAGATTCATTAAGATGGAGTCGCCGAAGTTCTTTGGTACTCCAATTGAGGATGCCTATAAGTTTATCGTTGACAGTCACGAGAGGTTTTATAAGATGGGTCTTGTTGATTCACATAGAGTTCATTATGTGTCCTATCAGTTACGTGGGGACGCAAAGATATGGTGGAGGTTTTTTGTCGAGTGTTGGCCAGCTGAGTTGCCTCCATTATCGTAAGCCCAATTTCATCAAGCGTTCTTGGAGAAGTCTGTCCCCCATACTCTAAAGGTTCTGAGGAGAGACAAGTTCAATCTGGAGCAGAGGGGTATATCTGTTGTTGAGTATGAGGCCCAATTACTTTCCTTAGCTCACAATGATATTTAGTTGATTCCCACTGAGGTTGAGAGGGTTAAAAGGTTCATCAACTGGTTGGTACTTAGGAGGTTCATCAACTAGTTGGTACTTAGGAGGTTCGTCTACTGGTTGGTATTTCCATATCATTTTGCTTATCTTCAGCTTGTGGCTATAGGGTCTTCATTCCAATCAGTAGTGGATCATACTTTGAGTGTTGAGTTTGCTAGGCTCCGAGCTCGCGGTGGGGGTAGTGACAAGAGGCCTCGTTAGGTTGGCAGTTTCAATGGTTGTACTTCGAGAGGTGGGGGCCAGTCAGTCTAGACTCACTAGCATTACCCTGGCTGCCCCATCCAATCAGCGCTTCAGGCCTCAGCTAGTGGTCCTTTGAGGCAGAGTGGATTGAGTGCAGGTCAAACTTCTAGGGGATCCTATTCTCGACTTACTGACCATGGTGGTTATACCAGTTCTTCAGCTTTTGTGTCACAGCCCCAGGAGGTTAGATGCTATAACTGTGATGACTTAGGGCACTTTGCCAGAGAGTGTTTAGGCCTAGACAGAGTGGCCTAGTAGGGTTCTAGATTTTAGACTCCCAGGACTCTAGCGCCTTCAGTTAGGAGGGGTGGATACACTAGTAGGGGCGGCGCTTAAATAGGCTGCGATGGTTCTCAGTCTGCTAAATGTGGTTATCAGCCCGGTAGTGGTGGTTCCCAAGGTTCTAGAAGAGAAGCTCAGTTAGGCTAGGGTGGCCGTAGTGATGCATCGTCTGGTGGCGGACGAGTCCGTTGTTATGCCTTCCCTGGGAGACCAGAGGCAGAGGCTTCTGATGCTATCATCACGGGTACCATTTAAGTTTATCATCGAGCAGCTTCAATTTTATTTGATCCGGGTTCTACCTTCTCATATGTGTCTACCTACTTTTCTATTGCATTGGATATGAATTGTGATATTCCTAATGTGCCCATACGTGTGTCTACTCCAATTGATTTTGTGGTAGTAGATTGAATTTATCGGTCTTGTGTGGTTACTTTTATAGGCTATGATATGTGGGTAGATTTGGTGATCCTTAGAATTGTGGACTTTGATATTATCTTGGGCATGAACTGGTTATCTCTGTTCCATGTGATGTTAGACTATCACGCTAAGACAGTCAAGTTAACAATGCCCGACATTCCACGTTTGGGGTGGAAGGGTACTCCCAGCCCTACTCCTAAGAAGAAAATCTCGTACCTCCAGGCGAAGAAGTTAGTTCAAAGAGGGTGCTTAGCCTATTTGGTGCATATTCAGGACACGAGTGTGGATACTTCTTCCTTGGAGTCTGTTCCGAGAGTTAGTGAGTTTACGACGGTCTTTCCCGTGGACTTGCCTAGTATGCCACCTGACCGTGATATTGATTTTTGTATCGATTTGGAGCCAGGCACTCGACCTATTTCTATTCCACCTTACTGTATGGCTCCAGTCGAGTTGAGAGAGTTAAAGGAACGGTTGCAAGATCTACTAAGCAAGGGATTCATTCGTCCTAGTGCTTTCCTGTGGGGTGCTCCCGAGTTATTCTTAAAGAGGATGGATAGTTCTATCCGAATGTGTCTTGACTATCTGCAATTGAACAAGGTTACTATTCAGAACAAGTATTTGATACCCCACATAGATGACTTATTCGATCAGCTTCAGGGTGTGTTGGTATTCTCTAAGATTTACTTGAGGTTAGGGTATCATCAGATGAAGATCCGAGCGGAGGATATTTTGAAGACAACCTTCAGGACCCGTTATGGTCATTATGAGTTTCTGGTTATGTCTTTTGGGCTTACCAATGCCCCCGAGGCATTTATGGATTTGATGAATGGGATCTTCAAGCTATATTTGGATTCGTTCGTGATTGTTCTCATTGATGAAATCTTGGTATATTCTGAAAGTAAGGAAGAGCCACAAAAAGCACTTGAGGATCGTGCTTGGTCTATTAAAGAAAAAGAAGTTATATGCTAAGTTTTCCAAGTGTAAGTTTTGGCTCGGTTCCGTGGAATTTCTAGGCCATGTTGTGTCCAAGGATGGGATTATTGTTGATACCAAAAAGATTGAGGCTATTAGAGATTGGACGAGGCCTACTTCAGTTACTGAGATTCGTAGTCTCATGGGCCCTGCGAGCTATTATCATCAATTTGTGAAAGGGTTTTCTTTGATTGCTTCACATTTGACTCAGTTGACTCAGAAGAATGTTCCTTTCTAGTGGTCCGATAAGTGTGAAGAGAGCTTCCAAAAGCTCAAGGCTTAGTTGAGTTTAGCCCCGATTTTGGCATTACCCTTGGAGAGCAAAGATTTCACCATATATTATAATATTTCTCGCATTGGTTTAGGTTGTGTATTGATTCAAGAGGGTAAGGTAATCACCTATGCTTTGAGGCTATTGAAGATTCCTGAGAAGAACTACCCCACTCATGATTTGGGATTGGCAGCGGTAGTCTTCGCGTTGAAGATTTAGAGGCATTATTTGTATGGGGTTCATTGTGAGGTATTCACCAATCACCGCAGTCTTCAAGATGTGTTCAATTAGAGAGATCTCAATTCGAGGCACCTTAAATGGATGCAGTTACTTAAGAATTATGATATCACCAGTCTTTATCATTCAGGCAAGGCAAATATGGTAGCTAATGCGTTGAGCCAAAAGGCAGTGAGTATGGTTAGATTAGCTCACTTGGTTGTTTAGGAGCGTCCTTTAGACATGGAGGTTCAAACTTTGGCTAATAGCTTTGTGAGGTTGGATATTTCAGAACCTCGCATGGTTCTAGCTTGTGTTAAGGCGAGGTCGTCTCTTTTCGAGCAGATTAAGGCAGAAAAATTCGATGATACGAAGTTGTGCAATATTCGAGATAAGGTGTTGAGTGGTTAGGCCAAGGAGGTCATGTTTGATAGTGAGGGTGTTTTGAGGATTAAGAGGCACATTTTAATTCCTCATGTGGGTGGATTGATTCATTTGATAATAGATGAGGCTCATAATTCTAGATATTCTATTCATTCGGGTGCTACCAAGATGTATCGTGATTTAAGATAACACTATTAATGGGGTAGGATGATAAGGGACATTGCGGATTTTGTTTCTCAGTGTTTGAATTGCCAGTAGTTTAAGTATGAGCATTAGAGACCATGTGGTGTGCTTCAAAGGATGCCTATTGCAGAGTGGAAATGGGAGTGGATTGCTATGGATTTCGTGGTTGGTCTTCGGAAGACCTTGGGCAAGTTGATTCGATTTAGGTTATTGTAGATAGGTTGACCAAGTCTGTGCACTTCATTCCTGTTTAGGTGACTTAAAATTCAGAGAAATTGGTATGAATCTACATTAGAGTGATTGTCTGATTACATGGAGTGGCCATTTCTATCATTTCAAACAGAGGCACTCAGTTTTCTTCCCAGTACTAAAGGACTTTGCAGAAGGAGTTAAGTACCCAGTTAGATCGTAGCATCGCGTTTCACCCACAGACGACAGTCAGTCTGAGAGGACTATTTAGGTTCTTGAGGACATGTTGAGAGCTAGTGTTATCGACTTTGGTGGTCATTAGGACCAGTTTTTACCGTTAACAGAGTTTGCATACAACAACAGCTATCACTCGAGTATTGACATGGCACATGGCACCGTTCGAGGCTTTGTATGGTAGGAGATATCATTCTCTGATTGGGTGGTTTGATGCTTTTGAGGTGAGATCTTAGGGTATGGATCTGTTGAGAGAGTCCTTAGACAAAGTGAAGTTGATTCAGGAAAGGCTTCTGGCAACTCAGAGTAGGCAATAGAAGTATGCAGACCAGAAGGTTCATGATTAGTGTTTATGGTTGGTGAGCAAGTTCTGTTGAATGTTTCACCCATGAAGGGTGTGATGTGATTCGGGAAGAAGGGCAAGTTGAGCCGAGGTTTATTGTCCCTTTCGAGATTCTCCGCCATGTTGGTGAGGTGGCTTATGAGTTAGCTTTACCATTATGCTTATCAGGTGTTCATCCGGTATTCCATGTTTTCATGTTGAAGAAGTACCATTCAGACGGTTCTTATATCATTCATTAGGATTCGGTATTGTTCGATCAGAATATGTCCTTCAAGGAAGAGCATATAGCGATTTTGGATGGGCAGGTGAGAAAGTTGAGGTCTAAGGAGATTGCTTCAGTTAAGGTGCAAAGGAAGCACCGTCCAGTTGAGGAGGCCACTTGGGAGGCCATGATAGATATGCGTGCGAGATATCCCCAGTATTTCAACGACTTAGGTACCTTTCTTTCATTTCCTTCCTTATCCGTTCGAGGATAAAAGTTTATTTAATTGGTACCTAATGTAACGATGCTTTATGACCATTTTATCCCATTGCCCCTTCCCCTAGCCCCATTAGAGTTATTTTGATCTGCTGGGATGGGCGACACGATTCCCGAAGTCATTGGGCGAGTCTTGGTGAGATTTGAGGAATTTAGAACCTTAAAGTGAAAAATATTTGACCGACAGTTGACTTTTGGGTAAACAGACATTTTTTGGCAATTCTGTCAATTCCATGAGCTCCGGAGGGCCGATTATGACTTGGTGGGATATTTGGTTAAGTTCCCAAGGCATTCGAGAGCGTTCTGTACCGTTGGTTGGAAACTTAGTTTTGGTCGTTTGGGGGTTCACCGAGTCAAGGTGACCTCCATTGGGAATTTTGAGGACACGGTTGAGTTCAAAGCGCATTTTTACATATGCCTGCATGTTTGGTTTGTATTTAAGCGGTCTCGGATAGATGTCAAAATTTTGGGTGGAACTTGGTTTTCTGATGTCCCGCCTCTACAAGTAAGAGTCCACCTCAGCGGGTCCGCCTGTCATGACCCAGCTAGGGGCCATGACGGGTACCCGGCGCTAACCACCGAGCACCACTCATCTTACTCATTTAATGCTCTTTTATCAATTTTATACTCGAGACATAAGAAAATCATCTTTTCATTTTAGAACGTAGAATACTTTTATATGCATAAGCCTCTCGGCCATCAAAATAATATATACATATACATAATAGCATCTCGTGAGACCATCTAACCCACACTGTGTATCTACGAGCCTCTACTGGAGTACTAAACATAAGAACGGGACAAGACCCCGTCATGCCAAGAAATACATATACATGAATATATATATGCAAAGAGCAATCATAAGCACCTCCGGAACAATGGAGTGCCTTCAAATCAGCTGACAGCTACTACGAATCTGGGTCAAGCTCTCCTCCCTGTCTACCTGTGGGCACGAACACAGCGTCCAAAGGAAACGGACGTCAGTACGAATATTGGACTGAGTATGAAAGACATGAACAATGAAATAAGACAATAATATAAAGGGAAATATCAATATGGATCATCTATATCTGACTGTCAAGTATAAAAGAAATAAGTAATGCTGTCTTACTTATACTCATCATCGTATCATATATGTATAATATATAAGTTGCCCGTCCATTTCGGATCGGTATGATAATCATAACATTAGCCTGCGTCCATGCCGCCCACTAGTGGTGTCTGCCCATGCCGTCTGGCCATGGTGTATACGCTGCCCACCTTGGCGGTGACTGCCCGGCCATATAGGCGCGGTGTATCATCATCATAATATGCTTATCTTATCATGGTACATGCATAATGCTCAAGATCAACTAGACTTTATCGGGGTGACGTAAGGTCGTGATCCCCCGATTTCATTATGGAGCAATCGTTGACATTCTGCCTCACCTTGAAGGAATTAGCACATAAGGTGAGTGTAAGCGATAAATAACATCATTAACATTATAGGATCATCGCATCATGCATTTTAAAATCTCTATATTTTAGCTTATCATCATCGCTATAGGACTCATAACATCTCTTATCTTACATAGTTACTCATAGACATAGGCTTTTAGCTTTCCGAAATGTAGGAACTCATGAAGAGAAAAGGAAGTCATGCTTTAGGATTCATGCCATTAGAAAGAAAGGACTAGCCTCACATACCTTTGACGTTTAACTAAGCTATCGTTCGCTTGTTCTCCTTCAATGCCACGTTTCTACCTTCAAGAGAGAATTCGCATTAACGTTAGTTAATCGACTATAATAATGCGCTACTATTTCTAGGGAAAATTGAGCAACATTTCCTATGTTTATACTACTTCCCCACATTCTATATCAACTCCCAAACGCTCACAACAACATTCACAATATGGCAACAACAATCATCATTTGTATACATTTATCTCAATTCACCATTACTCTTCAATCTCTTCACAATTGTGGTTATGGTTCATCATCACGTTTTCTCATATATAATACTTATTCCATGGTCTAAATGTCATTCATAACGTTTTCATAATCACATGTTATCAATAATCATGGCTCAATCCAAACCTTTACTCAACAATGCTACTATTCACACTTTCATGACCCATCTCTTACATCCTTCTATAATCCAAGTGTTTCAACTCTTCCATACCCTAAATAACATGTAAATTTCATAAAACTTACCTTAGATGTTGTAGGAACAAGCCTTGAGTGGTATTACTCTTCTTGCACCAAAACCCTAGTTTACTTCCCTTGAAATTTCCTTAACTTGGATGAACTTGATGAGTTTCATACACTTGATTCACATGGATTCTTGATATTGATCTTTGATTTCCTTTGTTTTCTTGAAGATGAAGAGTGGAGAATATTCTAGAGGTTTCTAGAGAGAAGTAACGTGGAAATGAAATGAATTAATGAGCTTCGGTCTCCTTTTTAATGACTTAAAATCAGATCCGAAATGAACAGTAGTTGAAGTGCACAGTGGTCATAAACTCATTTTACGGTCCATATTCTAGTTTACGCGCCGTATTTCATGGACGTATTTAAGCATAACAGAACCAGAAAGGTAGGCTGGGGACATGGTGATTTACGAACTCAGTTTACGGGCCGTATTTCAAGTCGTATTTAACCATCTGAACATTTGGCAGAAAGTTGAAGTTTTGGAAGTTGAAATACGACAGGTCAGTTTACGGGCCGTATACCACTTTATGGACCGTATTTCATTTTACGATCAACTGGGCCAAAGTGCAAATCTGCAACTTTCACGTTTCCAGAACCTATAAATAGTCATTATGGAGCATAACCTGTCTCTTATTACAATCGCCTTTGAAATCTTACTTAGGGTCGTCAAACGTCATTCCCTTCTGATTAAAACATCGTATACTCGTATTCTTCGTTAGTCTATTCGCTGTATGATTCCGAGGTGTAACATTTTCCCCCCTTTTGGAACATTCATCCTCGAATGTTAAGTCATTGGGGATTCTAGAAAAATTTTGCCGGAGTTTCCCTTGTAATATGGCACTACCATCCTGTCACGACAACCCATAATATCATTGCCTCACAGGGCCACAACACAATAGCACATAAATTGGCCATATACGACCCATAAGCATAGAAAGGAAGCATACATACCTTATAGTGTTAGTGTCTCAACTTAAATCTCTTCTGGGGGTTGGAATAAATGCGGGTACTTGGACTTCATACTCTCTTCCGCTTCCCAAGTCATTTCTTCTCTGTTGTTGTTTCGCCACAGCACTTTTACTGAAGCTACTTCTTTATTTCGAAGTCTCCGCACTTGCCTGTCTAGAGTAGCAATAGGCACTTCTTCATAGGTTAGCTTTCCTGTTACTTGCACATCATCTATCGGGACAACTTTTGTGGAATCTCCAACACACTTGCGGAGCATCGAAACGTGGAAGACTGGATGGACTGATTCAAGCTCCGAGGGTAAGTCCAATTCATAGGCTACATGACCCACCTTGCGGATAATTTTATAGGGTCCAATATATCTAGGACTTAGCTTCCGTTTCTTGCCAAATCTCATCACCCCTTTCATTGGCGATACTTTCAAAAATACCCAATCACCAACTTGAAATTCCAAGTCTCGTCGGCGATTGTCCGCAGAAGACTTTTGGCGACTTTGGGCTGTCAATAATCGATCTCAGATCACTTTAACTTTCTCTACCGCTTGTTGAATCAGTTCAGGACCTATCAATTGTACATCTCCTGTTTCAAACCATCCTATTGGAGACCTGCATTTCCTCCCAACTACCACCGAAATCTAGCACACATGCTCGTAGCATATCTTCCAAGGTCTAAATAGTACGCTCGGCTTGCCCATCCGTCTGCGGATGAAATGTCGTGCTAAGCTTCACTTGAGTGCCTAGACCTTCTTGAAAGGACTTCCATAATTTGGCTGTAAATTGTGCTCCTCTATCTGTGATAATAGATAACGGAGTACCAGGGAGTCGCACAATTTCCTTGAGATACAACCTCGCATAGTCTTCTTCTTAGTACGCGGTCCTGACAGGAAGAAAATGGGTTACTTTCGTCAATCTATCCACGATCACCCATATAGAATCATATTTACCTCGAGAACGAGGTAAACCCACAATAAAATCCATATTGATCACGTCCCATTTCCAAGCAGGAATTTCCATTGCTTGCAATAAGCCTCCTGCTTTTGATGTTCGATCTTCACTTGTTGGCAATTTGGACACTGAGCTACAAATTCTGCTATGTCTCTCTTCATGCCATCCCACCAATATATTAACTTGAGATCATGGTACATCTTGGTGGTACCTGGGTGAATGGAATACCGAGAACAATGTGCTTCTTCTAGAATTCGTCGGCGCAATTCTGCCACATTCAGCACACATAACCTGCCTCGGTATCTAAGAATTCCATCCGTAGAAACTTCAAACGAAGACTTCTCTTTTCCATGAGATGTGTCTCTGTAATGACACAATTGAGGATCTTCACATTGCCATTCTTTCATTTCCATATTCAAGGACGAAATTGTGGGATCATTGATACCAATCCCCATATTACCTGAGTCAATTACACGTACTCCAAGATTAGCTAGTTGGTGGAGCTCATGAACTATATCCTTCCTTTCCGGAGGGACTTCACATAAACTGCCCATTGATCGGCGGCTAAGCGCATCGGCTACTACATTCGCCTTTCCGGGGTGGTATAAAATATTCACATCATAATCTTTCACCAATTCTAACCACCGCCTTTGTCGCAAATTTAACTCCTTCTGTTTGAAAATGTACTAAAGGCTTTTATGATCGGTATAGATGTCAACATGTACACTATACAAGTAATGTCTCCATATTTTTAATGCATGAATAACCGCGGCCAATTCGAGATCATGGGTTGGACAGTTCTTTTCATGTTTCCGTAGTTGTCTCGAAGCATATGCAATAACTCTACCATGCTGCATCAATACGCATCCTAATCCGACACCGGAAGCGTCACAATACACAACATAGCCGTCTGACCCTTCTGGAAGTGTTAAGATCAGAGCTGAGGTCAATCTGTCTTTCAACTCCTGGAAGCTGCGCTCACAAGCATCGCTCCATTGAAATTTAGCCGACTTCTGGGTTAGCTTTGTCAATGGGGCTGAAATAGATGAAAAGCTCTCTACAAATCTTCTATAACAACCTGCCAATCCCAAGAAACTACGACCTTCTGTAGGCGTCGTAGGCCTTGGCCAAGTCTTCACAACTTCAATTTTCTGAGTGTCGACTCGAATGCCATCATCTGAAATAACATGGCCCAGAAATGTCACGGACTTTAGCCAAAACTCGCGCTTTGAAAATTTTGCATATAATTCCTGAGCTTGAAGAATACCAAGTACAATGCGTAAATGATCTGCATGTTCTGATTCTGTGCGAGAGTATACCAAGATATCATCAATGAATACTATAACGAACAAATCCAAAAGAAGCCTGAATACATTATTCATCAAGTCCATAAACACGGCAGGAGCATTAGTCACCCGGAATTCATAGTGGCCATATCTCGTTCTGAAAGTTGTTTTGGGAATATCCGCTTCTCTAACTCTCACTTGATGATAGCCTGACCTCAAGTCTATTTTAGAAAACCACTTGGCACCCTGTAATTGATCAAACAAATCATCAATCCTTGGGAGAGGATATTTGTTCTTTACCGTCACTTTGTTCAATTGCCTATAGTCGATACACATTCGTAGAGATCCGTCTTTCTTCCTCACGAATAAGACTGGTGCTCCCCACGGTGATGAACTGGGCCTGATAAACCCCTTTTCAAGCAAATCTTTCAACTGCGCCTTTAGTTCTTTCAATTCCGCCGGAGCCATTCGATAAGGAGGAATAGAAATAGGTTTGGTATCCGACAACATATCAATGGCGAAGTCAATCTCTCTTTCTGGAGGAAGACCTGGAAGTTCGTCTGGGAATACATCTGGAAATTCGTTCACTACCGGAACTGATTGGAAAGATGGCGACCTTGCCTCGGTGTCATGTACTCGGACTAGATGATAAATATAGCCCTTGGCTATCATTTTCCTTTCCTTAAGGTAAGAAATAAACCTACCTTTTGGAGATACTGCATTACCCTTCCATTCAAGCACGGGCTCTCCCGGAAATTGGAATCGAACTACCTTCATTCGGCAATATACATTTGCATAGCACGAGGCCAATCAATCCATACCCATAATTACATCGAAATCTAACATTTCCAGCTCAATTAAATCAGCTTTGGTCTGGCAATCACATATCACGATCACACAATTTTTATACACTTGTCTTGCTATCACGGGATCACCAACCGGAGTAGATACCTCAAAAGGTTTGATTGGCTCAGGTTTCACCCCAATACAACTAGCAACATATGGAGTAATATAAGAAAGAGTAGAACCCGGATCTATCAGTGCATATACATCACGGGAGAATATAGACAATGTACCTGTAACCACATCCGAGGAGGACTCAAGATCCTGTCGTCCGGCTAAAGAATATACACGGGGCTGAGTGGCACCTGAAGTAGATGATGCCCCTCTGCCTCTACCTTGGCCTGCTGACATCTGGGGAGTCTGCCCTACCGGGCGCACTGAGGAAGAACCAGCTGTTGAACTTGTAGGCTGAACGCCAGCTCTACCACTCACTGATGGGCAATCTCTCATCATGTGCCCAACTTGGCCACAAGTATAGCAAGAATCCGAACCTTGGCGACACTGTCCGCACTGGCTGCATCGCGGTACGGGGGGTCTCTTCTGACTATAATCTTCCCTGAACTGGAAATCTGAGGCCCTCAAACTCTGGCCCTGTCCTGAACGGAAGGAGCGATCAAATCTCCTATCTGCAAACCGAGGAGGTGCACTAGTCACCGACTGGCCTGAGTACCTAGAATATGTCTGCCTTGATCCCCCTCTATAATCACTGCCTGCTCCCATAGATCTGGACCTCTTACTTTGCCTTCTATCAATATCACGATCACTCTTTTGTGGTTGTTGTCGCCCCTCTAAATTCTGAGCATGGGCTTGTATTCGGGAAATATCCATCCCATCCTGTAGCGAAGCTGTTAAGCAATCTTTAAACAAATGTAGCCTTAAGCCACTCACGAATCTATGTACCTGGTCTCCCATGTCGGCCACCATAGTCGGGGCATATCTAGCCAAAGAATTAAATTGAAGGCTATATTCCCGGGCACTCATGTTTCCTTGCTTCAAATTTAGGAATCTATCCGCTCTAGCTCAACGGACCTCGGGTGGCAAGTAGTGACGAATGAAAGCATCCATGAACTCTTGCCAAACCGGAGGAGGCGCATTCTCTCCTCTTGATAAAACCCAGTTATTATACGGTAAAATTGCCACATCCCAGAGTCTATAAGATGCCAACTCCACGGATTCAGTTTCGGAGACATGGACAATCTTCAACGTCTTCAACATCTCATCAATAAAACCTTGTGGGTCTTCATCCGGCTTTGACCAGAAAAACTCCGGAGGATTTAGACTCATAAAATCACGGGTTCTGGTACTTGTTGCCCGATCACTTGAACTCATATTTTGCCGCTGTGCCTGCGCGGCAACCAACTGTGTCAATAGATGTATGACCTCGGTCATTTGTTGACCCGAAGCAACCGGTGGAGGGATTGGAGCTGGAGCTCCTCCTTGCTCTCCCACATTAGGCGGGGCAGAAGAAGTATTAGACAAGGCCTCATTATGTGATTCGCCTTCTTCTATATTCATCGGAGGCTCTCTTTCTACCCGCCTCTTTGTCGTAGTCTTGCCCTTCTGGGCGGCTGTAGCTTTGTCACGACCCAGCTAAGGGCCGCGACAGGTACCCGGGGCTAACCACCGAGCACCACTCGTTCTACTACTCATCTTACTTATTTAATGCTCTTTTATCAATTTTATACTCGAGACATAAGAAAATCATCTTTTCATTTCAGAACGTAGAATACTTTTATATGCATAAGCCTCTCGGCCATCAAAATAATATATATACATATACATAATAGCATCTCGTGAGACCATCTAACCCACACTGCGTATCTACGAGCCTCTACTGGAGTACTAAACATAAGGACGGGATAAGACCCCGTCATGCCAAGAAATACATATACATGAATATATATATATATATATATATATATATATATATATATATGCAAAGATCAATTATAAGCACCTCCGGAACAATGGAGTGCCTTCAAATCAGCTGACAGCTACTACGAATCTGGGTCAAGATCTCCTCCCTGTCTACTTGTGGGCATGAACACAGCATCCAAAGGAAACGGATGTCAGTACGAATATTGTACTGAGTATGAGAGGCATGAACAATGAAATAAGACAATGATATAAAGGGAAATATCAATATGGATCATCTATATCTGACTGTGAAGTATAAAAGAAATAAGTCATGTTGTCTTACTCGTACTCATCATCGTATCATATATGTATAATGTATAGGCTGCCCGTCCATTTCGGCTCAGTGTGATAATCATAACATTAGCCTGCGTCCAGGCCTCCCGCGTCCAGGGTATCATCTCATGCCGCCCACTAGTGGTGTTTGCCCATGCCGTCTGGCCATGGTGTATACGCTGCCCACCTTGGCGGTGACTGCCCGGCCATATAGGCGCGGTGTGTCATCATCATATATCATGGTACATGCATAATGCTCAAGATCAACTAGACTTTATCGGGGTGACATAAGGTCGTGATCCCCCGATTTCATTATGGAGCAATCGTTGACATTCTGCCTCACCTTGAAGGAATTAGCATATAAGGTGAGTGTAAGCAATAAATAATATCATTAACATTATATCATCATCGCTATAGGACTCATAACATCACTTATCTTACATAGTTACTCATAGACATAGGCTTTTAGCTTTCCGAAATGTAGGAACTCATGAAGAGAAAAGGAATTCATGCTTTAGGATTCATGCCATTAGAAAGAAAGGACTAGCCTCACATACCTTTGATGTTTAACTAAGCTATCGTTCGCTTGTTCTCCTTCAATGCCACGTTTCTAACTTCAAGAGAGAATTCGCATTAACGTTAGTTAATCGACTATAATAATGCGGTACTATTTCAAGGGAAAATTGAGCAACATTTCCTCTGTTTATACTACTTCCCCACATTCTATATCAACTCCCAAATGCTCACAAAAACATTCACAATATGGCAACAACAATCATCATTTGTATACATTTATCTCAATTCACCATTTCTCTTCAATCTCTCCACAATTGTGGTTATGGCTCATCATCGCGTTTTCTCATATATAATACTTATTCCATGGTCTAAATGTCATTCATAACGTTTTCATAATCTCAAGTTATCAATAATCGTGGCTCAATCCAAACCTTTACTCAACAATGCTACTATTCACACTTTCATGACCCATCTCTTACATCCTTCTATAATCCAAGTGTTTCAACTCTTCCATACCCTAAATAACATGTAAATGCCATAAAAACTTACCTTAGATGTTGTAGGAACAATCCTTGAGTGGTACTACTCTTCTTGCACCAAAACCCTAGTTTACTTCCCTTGAAATTTCCTTAACTTGGATGAACTTGATGAGTATCATACACCTGATTCACTTGGATTCTTGATATTGATCTTTCATTTCCTTTGTTTTCTTGTAGATGAAGAGTGGAGTATATTCTAGAGGTTTCTAGAGAGAAGTAACGTGGAAATGAAATGAATTAATGAGCTTGGGTCTCCTTTTTAATGACTTAAAATCTGATCCGAAATGAACCGTAGTTGAAGTGCACAGTGGTCGTAAACTCAGTTTACGGGCCGTATTTCATGGATGTATTTAAGCATAACAGAACCAGAAAGGTAGGCTAGGGACATGGTGATTTACGAACTCAGTTTATGGGCCGTATTTCAGTTTACGGTCCGTATTTCAAGTCGTATTTAACCATCTGAACATTTGGCAGAAAGTTGATGTTTTGGAAGTTCAAATACCACATGTTAGTTTACGGGCCGTATACCACTTTACGGTCCGTATTTCATTTTACGATCAACTGAGCCAAAGTGCAAATCTGCAACTTTCACGTTTTTAGAACCTATAAATAGTCATTATGGAGCATAACCTATCTCTTATTGCAATCGCCTTTGAAATCTTACTTAGGGTCGTCAAACGCCATTCCTTTCTGAATAAAACATCGTATACTCGTATTCTTCGTTAGTCTATTCGCTGTATGAGATTGGAAATTTCCGAGGTGTAACACCGCCCATCCGCGACTTGGCCTGCAGATGTAAGATGTTGAGGTGTCAAGTGACTCTGCTGATGTGGGTCCTTGTGCGCGTGAGCGAGTTCGCATCAACGTACAATGTGTCGGCGGATGTCACGACCATACTAGGGCCGCGACGAGCACCCGGCGCTACCCCACCCGGGCACCCCTTTAACATACTTTCACGCAACGCCTAGGTGAGCCATAAATCAAATCGTGCATTCTAGCCCTCAATCATACTAGTCCCAATTGGACGACAACATTTCTTATATCATCATAGGCATCTATACCACATCAATGTACATGGGCCGACAAGGCCAACAAAATGACATACAAAAATATAGGCCGACAAGGCCAAACACATCTAACCACATACACATGTCTACGAGCCTCTAAGAAGGTTATAACATATCACATGAGCGGGACAAGACCCCGCTATGCCCATAATTATGTACACAAAATAATAAGTACCCAAAAGCTATAGCTCCGAATGAAATGGAGCTCCGCTATGTAGTCCCTGAAAATATAGCTATGGATCAAGCCTGTCTCCCTGTGTACCTGCGGGCATGACGCAGCATCCACAAACAAAGGGACGTCAGTACGAAGAATGTACTGAGTATGTAAAGCATGATCAATATCAATATGAAAGCTTAAGAATCAACATATGAGATAGCATAACATGGGAGATAATAATATCGTCGTCATAGCACTTACTTGCTTTCCACAAGGACATTCCATTTCTATTGCGTATCCGTGTACATACATCCATATCCGTATTTATTTATCTTCACATTCATTTTTATAACAGATTCGTACTCATATTGATGTCATATATACACACACACACACACACACACACACATATATATATATATAGCTATAGTGTGCCTGACCATAAAGGTTCGGTGTTTCATACATACTTGGCCAACCAAGGCTCAAGGTCATACATACCTGGCCCTACCAAGGCATCAGGGTTATCCGTACCTTCTGCAGAAGTGCGCGCGCGTTTCATAATCATATACATACTCTATACATATTCATATACATATATTCTTACCCGGCGTCATAAGCTCGGGGTCTTATTATAGCCCTTCATAGGCACACATACATATCATAGCTCGTAAGCATCTTTAGCATCATTTTATTCTCATCATCATTACTATCATTGTCATTATCGTTACATCTACCCTATAGGCTTACTCGTCATATGAGGAACTTAGTACCATCGTAGCACATCGAGCATCGGGAGCTTACTAGCTCGGAGAATCAAATCGTTTGAAGGGAATCATAGTCTTATAGGAGATTCAGACGTTTAGCCAAAGAACCATGCCTTATGAAAGAAGGGTTAGCCTTACATACCTTTTCGTTCGACTATATAACACTTGCACGTTCCCTTCCACGCTTGCGTTTATACCTTCATCAAGGTCATACTATCGTTAGAATTGACAACTAGCATAAATGGCTAAAGCTAGGGAAAATCGGACAGCATCTCCTTTATTTATACAACATTCCTCCATATCGTAATTCAACTCCCAAACGTCAACAATACATTTATAATATCATAACAATAGCCTTTAGTCATCTACATTATCCATATTCTCAATTCACTTCAAATTTTCCATATTCAAGACCATAACACACGATTTCGTCCATTCACATACAATTCCTATTTCATGATCTTAACGTCATTTATAACCCATTCATGTCACAACATAACAACAATCATGATTCAATTCAAACTATTTCTCAAAACGTCACTATTCATCTTTCATGACCCATTTTGCTATACTCTTCTAAATTCCAAGCATTTCAACTTCCAAATACCTTAAACAAAATATAAATACCATAATTCTTACCTTAGATGTTGTATGAACAAGCCGTAGTCGAAATACTCCACTTGAGCAAAAACCCTAGTTTTTCTCCATTTGGATTTCTTGACTTGAATGATCTTTAATGGGTTTGCTTACACTTGATTCACTTATTTTGTGTTGTTGATCACTAAAAACCCTTGAAAACTTGTGGAATATATGTAGATATATGTTTTAGAGAGAAGGGGTGTCAAGAAGAAATGAAATGAAATAACCTTGGTCCCTTACATTTATTGGACAAAATCTGTCCCGACCAAACATACGGACCAACATACGGTCTGTATAAATTGTACGGGCCGTATGTTTGGTCGTACAATTGGTCCAGAGAGTTTGGAATATCTGGGTTGATTATACGGTCCCAAACATACGGACCGTATAAATTATACGGCCAGTATGTTTGGCCGTATAATCCCCAGTGATCCCGAAGTTCGTTTCGTCGTCTCATTGATCTCCAATCCTTATGGAACCTTCTTAACACTTGTTCAACACTTCAATACCAATCCAAGGGACGTTATCACTCTTCTCCAAGACATCATTAAGCCCTTACTAACTCGTTACTCATAATTTCTTTCCGATGCTTATCAAAATATTTTGCCTTCTCTTGGCAATCCTCTTCCCCCATCTCTAACATCTTTGAACTCTCACCTAGAATCATCGAATGTCATCGCTCGCCCATGGAAACATCGTATACTCATACTCCTCACTAGTTCATTCACTTGCATACCAACGGAAGATTTTCCGAGGTGTAACAGCGGATGTGGAAATCGCTGAATCGGTGACCTTATATTTCCTAAATTTGAACCGTTCGTTCCATTCTCAAATTCTAAACCTAGAGAGTGTTTATGTGGGCAATTTTCAGAGATTTTGGGAAAATTCTTCCTTGGGTAAGTTCCTACTCCTCTCTTTGTGATTTTCTTATGCTTAAGAATGGAATCTATGGTAGTTTAATGAGCTAATTAGGGAAATGGGTTCATGAACCCTAGGATGATGATTATAAATCTCTTTCAATATAATTGGGTTTTATTGGTTAAATTTACTCATTTATACCATCTAATAATTGGGTGATTAACTTCTAGGGTCACTCTTCATTTATTTCAAGAATAAAAGTCACAGAAATTACGGTTCTTTTTTAGTTTGGGGGTTTTCATTCTAATGATGGAATTGATAATAAAATGGGTTTAATTAGTAATTGAGGGATAGTATTGGACTTCCTAAGCGTTTATTAACCTATTGTAACTTGAAATTTCTATTTTACCCTTGTGGGCCCGATTCTCTCTCTAAAAGGGTTGTTTTCAATTCAAATAGTATTGTAGCAATATGTGTATCGTTAGTCTTTGTTTCTAATTTAGATTACTTTATTGAATAGACTTTGAACATTTGGAAGCTCTTCGGAAGGGCAAGGCTCGTGTTGGATAGTTCGTGGCACCCGCTCGACATCGAGGTACGTTACTGTTCACCTTTCGGTTAGACTCTAATTAGTGAAGCATATGTTGGATTTAGATATTAATAGTGAAATCATGTTAGGCCTCGGGGTAACATGCTTGTAATGAGACTTGTAATTATTCCAGACTTGTAGAGTATTATTAGTAGCTCTTGCATTGTATTTAATTTAGACCAGATTTTGGAGATCGATGTATTAGTATTCCGTACTTGGTAGTTTATTTATATATTGAGACTGTTGTGTTATTTTTCTTCCGCATGTGATAACCTAAAAGTGATTAAGTAAAGGGAAGGGTTCGCCAACTAGGAGGGTTAGCCTAGGTGCCCGCTCGATCCACTAGTTGGATTGTGACAATATGATATACTTCTAATGAATTATTGTATTGTATGTACTTAATCACTAATTGAATTCCCAATATTTCCCAATAGTTAGGAAGTATTTCTCTTTATGATTTTCTCAAATATAAAAGAGTTTCCATTACAAACGATTAATTTGTGCCAAGTAAACTCCTCTTATTCCTAAGTGAGTTTATTAAATGAGAGTTAACGCCCCGAGTTCTGGTTACTAATTTCTATCAAACCCTAATTCAGCTTCCCAAGCAAAATAAAGTTTTATGGCTTAGGTTGATGTTTTCAACAATCAACCAACGTGAACGAATAAGAAAGAAGTAAAAACTAACAACCCATTATGCATATTGTCACGACCCAACCGGAGGGCCGCGACGGGCACCCGGTGCTAGCCCACCCGGGCACCTCTTAACATACCTTTACATTTACATCTAGGTGAGCCACATATTAAATCATATAATTCTATTCATCAATCATACAAATCCCATCGGGCAACAATACCTTTATATCAACATTAGCAACTAAGCCCATATCAATGTACATAAGCCAACGAGGCTAACAAATGATATCTAAAATATAGGCCGACAAGGCCAAACACATCTAACTACATACACATGTCTACGAGCCTCTAAGGAGAGTATGTCATATCATATAGGCGGGACAGGACCCCGCTATGCCCATAATTATGTACACAAAGGAATCAATACCCAAAAGCTATAGCTCCGAATGAAATGGAGTTCCACTATGTAGTCCCTGAGAATGTAGCTATGGATCAAGTCTGTCTCCCTGGGCACCTGCGGGCATGACGCAGCGTCCACAAACAAAAGGACGTCAGTACGAAGAATGTACTGAGTATGTAAACCATGATCAATATCAATATAGAAGCATAATAAGCAACATAAGAAATAGCATAGGATGGGAGATAGTAGAATCATCGTCATAAGCACTTACTTGCTTTTCATAGGGACTTTCCATTTCTAACGCGTACTTGTGTGCATACGTCCATATCCGTATCCGTACTCACTTACATTGCGTCCATAATCGTATTCATATACATAGTATTATTCGTATTCGTATCAAATTCGTATTCATACTCATATCTACATCATATACATAGCCATATCACATACATAGCATTTACATAGCATGCCCGACCACGAAGGATCGGTGTTTCATACATACTTGGCCAACCAAGGCTCAAGGTTACACATACCTGGCCCTACCAAGGCTTCAGGGTTATCCGTACAGACGGCAGAGTGCGCACGTTACAAAAATACATACATATTCTACCCGGCTTTATAAGCTCGGGGTTTCATAATAGTCATACATAGATACATATACATAATAGCTCATAAGAATCTTTAGCATCATTATCATCATCGTCATTACCATTATAGTCTTCATCAACATCATTATCACTAATATCGTCATTCATTACATCTATCTTTATAGGCTTACTCGTCATATGAGGAACTTAGGACAATCGTAACATATCGAGAATCATGAGCTTAATAGCTCTAAGGATAGAATCATTTGAAGAACATCATAGACTTCTAGAAGATTTAGATGATTGGCCCAAAGAACCATGCCTTACAAAAGAAGGGTTAGCCTTACATACCTTTCCGTTCAACTATTTTACCACTTGCACGTTCTCCTTCAAAGCTCGCGTTTCTACCTTCATTAGAGTTATACTATCATTAGAAATCGATAGCTAGCATACACTACTAAAACTAGAGAAAATCGGACAGCATCTCCTTTATTTATAAGACATTCCTCAATATCGTAATTCAACTCCCAAACATCAATAATACATTCACAATATCATATCAATAGTCTTTATTCTCTTGCATTATCCACATTCTTCAACTCACTTCAAGTCACCCATATCCATGGTCATAACACACGACTATGTTCGTTCATATACATTGCCTATCCCATGTTCTTAACATCATATATAACATATTCATTTCACAACACATCAAGAATCATGACTCAATTCAAGTTATCACTCAAAATTGCACTATTCAACATTCATGACCCATTTTTTTCTATATCCTTCTACAATCCAAGTGTTTCAACTTTCAAATACCTTAAAAACATGGAAATACCATAAATCTTACCTTATATGTTGTAGGAACAAGCTTCGGGTGAAAATACTTCACTTGAGCCAAAACCCTAGTTCATCTCTAATGAGATTTCTTGACTTGGATGATCCTCAATGGGTTTTCTTTCACTTGATTCACTTAGTTTATGTTGTTGATCACTAATTCCTCTTGAATTCTTGTGGAATAAATGTAGAGATATATTTTAGAGAGAAGGGGTGTGATGGAGAAATGAAATGAAATGAAACTTGGATCCCTCATTTAATGAACCAAATCTGCCCCGACCAATTCTACGGACTAACATACGGTCCGTATAAATTATACTGACCGTATGTCTGGCCGTAGATTTGGTCCAGAGGAGGCTGACAATCTGGGCTGATTGTACGGTCCAACATACGGTCCGTATGTTTTATACGGCCAGTATGTTTGGCCGAATAATCCCCAGTGATCCGAAGTTCGTTCTCGTCGACTCGTTTGATCTCCAATCCTTATGGAACCTTCTTAGCACTTGTTTATCGCCTCATTAACAATCTAAGGGATGTTATAACTCTTCTCCAAAGCATCACTAAATCCTCATTAACTTATTACTCATAATTCCTTTTCGATATCTATCGTAAGCCTTGCCTTCTCTTGGCAACTTTCTCCCCCTTTCTCGAACATCTTTGAAATCTTAATTAGGGTCATCAAATGTCATTCCTTACTAATCGAAATACCGTATACTTCGTGCTCTTCACTATTCTATTCACTTGTGCATCAACGGAAAATTTTTCGAGGCGTAACATTTTTCCCCCCTTAAGAACATTCGTCCTGGGTGAATGGAATACCGAGAACAATGTGCTTCTTCTAGAATTCGTCGGCGCAATTCTGCCACATTCAGCACACATAACCTGCCTCGGTATCTAATAATTCCATCCGTAGAAACTTCAAACGAAGACTTCTCTTTTCCATGAGATGTGTCTCTGTAATGACACAATTGAGGATCTTCACATTGCCATTCTTTCATTTCCATATTCAAGGACGAAATTGTGGGTTCATTGATACCAATCCCCATATTACCTGAGTCAATTACACGTACTCCAAGATTAGCTAGTTGGTGGAACTCATGAACTATATCCTTCCTTTCCGGAGGGACTTCACATAAACTGCCCATTGATCGGCGGCTAAGCGCATCGGCTACTACATTCGCCTTTCCGGGGTGGTATAAAATATTCACATCATAATCTTTCACCAATTCTAACCACCGCCTTTGTCGCAAATTTAACTCCTTCTGTTTGAAAATGTACTAAAGGCTTTTATGATCGGTATAGATGTCAACATGTACACTATACAAGTAATGTCTCCATATTTTTAATGCATGAATAACCGCGGCCAATTCGAGATCATGGGTTGGACAGTTCTTTTCATGTTTCCGTAGTTGTCTCGAAGCATATGCAATAACTCTACCATGCTGCATCAATACGCATCCTAATCCGACACCGGAAGCGTCACAATACACAACATAGCCGTCTGACCCTTCTGGAAGTGTTAAGATCAGAGCTGAGGTCAATCTGTCTTTCAACTCCTGGAAGCTGCGCTCACAAGCATCGCTCCATTGAAATTTAGCCGACTTCTGGGTTAGCTTTGTCAATGGGGCTGAAATAGATGAAAAGCTCTCTACAAATCTTCTATAACAACCTGCCAATCCCAAGAAACTACGACCTTCTGTAGGCGTCGTAGGCCTTGGCCAAGTCTTCACAACTTCAATTTTCTGAGTGTCGACTCGAATGCCATCATCTGAAATAACATGGCCCAGAAATGTCACGGACTTTAGCCAAAACTCGCGCTTTGAAAATTTTGCATATAATTCCTGAGCTTGAAGAATACCAAGTACAATGCGTAAATGATCTGCATGTTCTGATTCTGTGCGAGAGTATACCAAGATATCATCAATGAATACTATAACGAACAAATCCAAAAGAGGCCTGAATACATTATTCATCAAGTCCATAAACACGGCAGGAGCATTAGTCACCCGGAATTCATAGTGGCCATATCTCGTTCTGAAAGCTGTTTTGGGAATATCCGCTTCTCTAACTCTCACTTGATGATAGCCTGACCTCAAGTCTATTTTAGAAAACCACTTGGCACCCTGTAATTGATCAAACAAATCATCAATCCTTGGGAGAGGATATTTGTTCTTTACCGTCACTTTGTTCAATTGCCTATAGTCGATACACATTCGTAGAGATCCGTCTTTCTTCCTCACGAATAAGACTGGTGCTCCCCACGGTGATGAACTGGGCCTGATAAACCCCTTTTCAAGCAAATCTTTCAACTGCGCCTTTAGTTCTTTCAATTCCGCCGGAGCCATTCGATAAGGAGGAATAGAAATAGGTTTGGTATCCGACAACATATCAATGGCGAAGTCAATCTCTCTTTCTGGAGGAAGACCTGGAAGTTCGTCTGGGAATACATCTGGAAATTCGTTCACTACCGGAACTGATTGGAAAGATGGCGACCTTGCCTCGGTGTCATGTACTCGGACTAGATGATAAATATAGCCCTTGGCTATCATTTTCCTTTCCTTAAGGTAAGAAATAAACCTACCTTTTGGAGATACTGCATTACCCTTCCATTCAAGCACGGGCTCTCCCGGAAATTGGAATCGAACTACCTTCATTCGGCAATATACATTTGCATAGCACGAGGCCAATCAATCCATACCCATAATTACATCGAAATCTAACATTTCCAGCTCAATTAAATTAGCTTTGGTCTGGCAATCACATATCACGATCACACAATTTTTATACACTTGTCTTGCTATCACGGGATCACCAACCGGAGTAGATACCTCAAAAGGTTTGATTGGCTCAGGTTTCACCCCAATACAACTAGCAACATATGGAGTAATATAAGAAAGAGTAGAACCCGGATCTATCAGTGCATATACATCACGGGAGAATATAGACAATGTACCTGTAACCACATCCGAGGAGGACTCAAGATCCTGTCGTCCGGCTAAAGCATATACACGGGGCTGAGTGGCACCTGAAGTAGATGATGCCCCTCTGCCTCTACCTTGGCCTGCTGACATCTGGGGAGTCTGCCCTACCGGGCGCACTGAGGAAGAACCAGCTGTTGAACTTGTAGGCTGAACGCCAGCTCTACCACTCACTGATGGGCAATCTCTCATCATGTGCCCAACTTGGCCACAAGTATAGCAAGAATCCGAACCTTGGCGACACTGTCCGCACTGGCTGCATCGCGGTACGGGGGGTCTCTTCTGACTATAATCTTCCCTGAACTGGAAATCTGAGGCCCTCAAACTCTGGCCCTGTCCTGAACGGAAGGAGCGATCAAATCTCCTATCTGCAAACCGAGGAGGTGCACTAGTCACCGACTGGCCTGAGTACCTAGAATATGTCTGCCTTGATCCCCCTCTATAATCACTGCCTGCTCCCATAGATCTGGACCTCTTACTTTGCCTTCTATCAATATCACGATCACTCTTTTGTGGTTGTTGTCGCCCCTCTAAATTCTGAGCATGGGCTTGTATTCGGGAAATATCCATCCCATCCTGTAGCGAAGCTGTTAAGCAATCTTTAAACAAATGTAGCCTTAAGCCACTCACGAATCTATGTACCTGGTCTCCCATGTCGGCCACCATAGTCGGGGCATATCTAGCCAAAGAATTAAATTGAAGGCTATATTCCCGGGCACTCATGTTTCCTTGCTTCAAATTTAGGAATCTATCCGCTCTAGCTCAACGGACCTCGGGTGGCAAGTAGTGACGAATGAAAGCATCCATGAACTCTTGCCAAACCGGAGGAGGCGCATTCTCTCCTCTTGATAAAACCCAGTTATTATACGGTAAAATTGCCACATCCCAGAGTCTATAAGATGCCAACTCCACGGATTCAGTTTCGGAGACATGGACAATCTTCAACGTCTTCAACATCTCATCAATAAAACCTTGTGGGTCTTCATCCGGCTTTGACCAGAAAAACTCCGGAGGATTTAGACTCATAAAATCACGGGTTCTGGTACTTGTTGCCCGATCACTTGAACTCATATTTTGCCGCTGTGCCTGCGCGGCAACCAACTGTGTCAATAGATGTATGACCTCGGTCATTTGTTGACCCGAAGCAACCGGTGGAGGGATTGGAGCTGGAGCTCCTCCTTGCTCTCCCACATTAGGCGGGGCAGAAGAAGTATTAGACAAGGCCTCATTATGTGATTCGCCTTCTTCTATATTCATCGGAGGCTCTCTTTCTACCCGCCTCTTTGTCGTAGTCTTGCCCTTCTGGGCGGCTGTAGCTTTTCCTTTGGCGGCATTTCTGCAATCACAACACACTATTAGGGAGGATAAAATCTTATACATGGCTCAATCGCACGATCCCATAAAAAGAAAGATGATCATTTTTCCTAAATGCCCTGTAGCCTCTTGTTTAGTGATGGGGCACGCAACACACCCTAAACAAGACTCTACTAGACACAGCTCGTAGACACTTCCTAGGACTGAACTGCTCTGATACCACTTTTGTCACGACCCAGCTAAGGGCCGCGACAGGTACCCGGGGCTAACCACCGAGCACCACTCGTTCTACTACTCATCTTACTTATTTAATGCTCTTTTATCAATTTTATACTCGAGACATAAGAAAATCATCTTTTCATTTCAGAACGTAGAATACTTTTATATGCATAAGCCTCTCGGCCATCAAAATAATATATATACATATACATAATAGCATCTCGTGAGACCATCTAACCCACACTGCGTATCTACGAGCCTCTACTGGAGTACTAAACATAAGGACGGGATAAGACCCCGTCATGCCAAGAAATACATATACATGAATATATATATATATATATATGCAAAGATCAATTATAAGCACCTCCGGAACAATGGAGTGCCTTCAAATCAGCTGACAGCTACTACGAATCTGGGTCAAGATCTCCTCCCTATCTACTTGTGGGCATGAACACAGCATCCAAAGGAAACGGATGTCAGTACGAATATTGTACTGAGTATGAGAGGCATGAACAATGAAATAAGACAATGATATAAAGGGAAATATCAATATGGATCATCTATATCTGACTGTGAAGTATAAAAGAAATAAGTCATGTTGTCTTACTCGTACTCATCATCGTATCATATATGCATAATGTATAGGCTGCCCGTCCATTTCGGCTCAGTGTGATAATCATAACATTAGCCTGCGTCCAGGCCTCCCGCGTCCAGGGTATCATCTCATGCCGCCCACTAGTGGTGTTTGCCCATGCCGTCTGGCCATGGTGTATACGCTGCCCACCTTGGCGGTGACTGCCCGGCCATATAGGCGCGGTGTGTCATCATCATATATCATGGTACATGCATAATGCTCAAGATCAACTAGACTTTATCGGGGTGACATAAGGTCGTGATCCCCCGATTTCATTATGGAGCAATCGTTGACATTCTGCCTCACCTTGAAGGAATTAGCATATAAGGTGAGTGTAAGCAATAAATAATATCATTAACATTATATCATCATCGCTATAGGACTCATAACATCACTTATCTTACATAGTTACTCATAGACATAGGCTTTTAGCTTTCCGAAATGTAGGAACTCATGAAGAGAAAAGGAATTCATGCTTTAGGATTCATGCCATTAGAAAGAAAGGACTAGCCTCACATACCTTTGATGTTTAACTAAGCTATCGTTCGCTTGTTCTCCTTCAATGCCACGTTTCTAACTTCAAGAGAGAATTCGCATTAACGTTAGTTAATCGACTATAATAATGCGGTACTATTTCAAGGGAAAATTGAGCAACATTTCCTCTGTTTATACTACTTCCCCACATTCTATATCAACTCCCAAATGCTCACAAAAACATTCACAATATGGCAACAACAATCATCATTTGTATACATTTATCTCAATTCACCATTTCTCTTCAATCTCTCCACAATTGTGGTTATGGCTCATCATCGCGTTTTCTCATATATAATACTTATTCCATGGTCTAAATGTCATTCATAACGTTTTCATAATCTCAAGTTATCAATAATCGTGGCTCAATCCAAACCTTTACTCAACAATGCTACTATTCACACTTTCATGACCCATCTCTTACATCCTTCTATAATCCAAGTGTTTCAACTCTTCCATACCCTAAATAACATGTAAATGCCATAAAAACTTACCTTAGATGTTGTAGGAACAATCCTTGAGTGGTACTACTCTTCTTGCACCAAAACCCTAGTTTACTTCCCTTGAAATTTCCTTAACTTGGATGAACTTGATGAGTATCATACACCTGATTCACTTGGATTCTTGATATTGATCTTTCATTTCCTTTGTTTTCTTGTAGATGAAGAGTGGAGTATATTCTAGAGGTTTCTAGAGAGAAGTAACGTGGAAATGAAATGAATTAATGAGCTTGGGTCTCCTTTTTAATGACTTAAAATCTGATCCGAAATGAACCGTAGTTGAAGTGCACAGTGGTCGTAAACTCAGTTTACGGGCCGTATTTCATGGATGTATTTAAGCATAACAGAACCAGAAAGGTAGGCTAGGGACATGGTGATTTACGAACTCAGTTTATGGGCCGTATTTCAGTTTACGGTCCGTATTTCAAGTCGTATTTAACCATCTGAACATTTGGCAGAAAGTTGATGTTTTGGAAGTTGAAATACCACATGTTAGTTTACGGGCCGTATACCACTTTACGGTCCGTATTTCATTTTACGATCAACTGAGCCAAAGTGCAAATCTGCAACTTTCACGTTTTTAGAACCTATAAATAGTCATTATGGAGCATAACCTATCTCTTATTGCAATCGCCTTTGAAATCTTACTTAGGGTCGTCAAACGCCATTCCTTTCTGAATAAAACATCGTATACTCGTATTCTTCGTTAGTCTATTCGCTGTATGAGATTGGAAATTTCCGAGGTGTAACACCGCCCATCCGCGACTTGGCCTGCAGATGTAAGATGTTGAGGTGTCAAGTGACTCTGCTGATGTGGGTCCTTGTGCGCGTGAGCGAGTTCGCATCAACGTACAATGTGTCGGCGGATGTCACGACCATACTAGGGCCGCGACGAGCACCCGGCGCTACCCCACCCGGGCACCCCTTTAACATACTTTCACGCAACGCCTAGGTGAGCCATAAATCAAATCGTGCATTCTAGCCCTCAATCATACTAGTCCCAATTGGACGACAACATTTCTTATATCATCATAGGCATCTATACCACATCAATGTACATGGGCCGACAAGGCCAACAAAATGACATACAAAAATATAGGCCGACAAGGCCAAACACATCTAACCACATACACATGTCTACGAGCCTCTAAGAAGGTTATAACATATCACATGAGCGGGACAAGACCCCGCTATGCCCATAATTATGTACACAAAATAATAAGTACCCAAAAGCTATAGCTCCGAATGAAATGGAGCTCCGCTATGTAGTCCCTGAAAATATAGCTATGGATCAAGCCTGTCTCCCTGTGTACCTGCGGGCATGACGCAGCATCCACAAACAAAGGGACGTCAGTACGAAGAATGTACTGAGTATGTAAAGCATGATCAATATCAATATGAAAGCTTAAGAATCAACATATGAGATAGCATAACATGGGAGATAATAATATCGTCGTCATAGCACTTACTTGCTTTCCACAAGGACATTCCATTTCTATTGCGTATCCGTGTACATACATCCATATCCGTATTTATTTATCTTCACATTCATTTTTATAACAGATTCGTACTCATATTGATGTCATATATACACACACACACACACACACACACACATATATATATATATAGCTATAGTGTGCCTGACCATAAAGGTTCGGTGTTTCATACATACTTGGCCAACCAAGGCTCAAGGTCATACATACCTGGCCCTACCAAGGCATCAGGGTTATCCGTACCTTCTGCAGAAGTGCGCGCGCGTTTCATAATCATATACATACTCTATACATATTCATATACATATATTCTTACCCGGCGTCATAAGCTCGGGGTCTTATTATAGCCCTTCATAGGCACACATACATATCATAGCTCGTAAGCATCTTTAGCATCATTTTATTCTCATCATCATTACTATCATTGTCATTATCGTTACATCTACCCTATAGGCTTACTCGTCATATGAGGAACTTAGTACCATCGTAGCACATCGAGCATCGGGAGCTTACTAGCTCGGAGAATCAAATCGTTTGAAGGGAATCATAGTCTTATAGGAGATTCAGACGTTTAGCCAAAGAACCATGCCTTATGAAAGAAGGGTTAGCCTTACATACCTTTTCGTTCGACTATATAACACTTGCACGTTCCCTTCCACGCTTGCGTTTATACCTTCATCAAGGTCATACTATCGTTAGAATTGACAACTAGCATAAATGGCTAAAGCTAGGGAAAATCGGACAGCATCTCCTTTATTTATACAACATTCCTCCATATCGTAATTCAACTCCCAAACGTCAACAATACATTTATAATATCATAACAATAGCCTTTAGTCATCTACATTATCCATATTCTCAATTCACTTCAAATTTTCCATATTCAAGACCATAACACACGATTTCGTCCATTCACATACAATTCCTATTTCATGATCTTAACGTCATTTATAACCCATTCATGTCACAACATAACAACAATCATGATTCAATTCAAACTATTTCTCAAAACGTCACTATTCATCTTTCATGACCCATTTTGCTATACTCTTCTAAATTCCAAGCATTTCAACTTCCAAATACCTTAAACAAAATATAAATACCATAATTCTTACCTTAGATGTTGTATGAACAAGCCGTAGTCGAAATACTCCACTTGAGCAAAAACCCTAGTTTTTCTCCATTTGGATTTCTTGACTTGAATGATCTTTAATGGGTTTGCTTACACTTGATTCACTTATTTTGTGTTGTTGATCACTAAAAACCCTTGAAAACTTGTGGAATATATGTAGATATATGTTTTAGAGAGAAGGGGTGTCAAGAAGAAATGAAATGAAATAACCTTGGTCCCTTACATTTATTGGACAAAATCTGTCCCGACCAAACATACGGACCAACATACGGTCTGTATAAATTGTACGGGCCGTATGTTTGGTCGTACAATTGGTCCAGAGAGTTTGGAATATCTGGGTTGATTATACGGTCCCAAACATACGGACCGTATAAATTATACGGCCAGTATGTTTGGCCGTATAATCCCCAGTGATCCCGAAGTTCGTTTCGTCGTCTCATTGATCTCCAATCCTTATGGAACCTTCTTAACACTTGTTCAACACTTCAATACCAATCCAAGGGACGTTATCACTCTTCTCCAAGACATCATTAAGCCCTTACTAACTCGTTACTCATAATTTCTTTCCGATGCTTATCAAAATATTTTGCCTTCTCTTGGCAATCCTCTTCCCCCATCTCTAACATCTTTGAACTCTCACCTAGAATCATCGAATGTCATCGCTCGCCCATGGAAACATCGTATACTCATACTCCTCACTAGTTCATTCACTTGCATACCAACGGAAGATTTTCCGAGGTGTAACAGCGGATGTGGAAATCGCTGAATCGGTGACCTTATATTTCCTAAATTTGAACCGTTCGTTCCATTCTCAAATTCTAAACCTAGAGAGTGTTTATGTGGGCAATTTTCAGAGATTTTGGGAAAATTCTTCCTTGGGTAAGTTCCTACTCCTCTCTTTGTGATTTTCTTATGCTTAAGAATGGAATCTATGGTAGTTTAATGAGCTAATTAGGGAAATGGGTTCATGAACCCTAGGATGATGATTATAAATCTCTTTCAATATAATTGGGTTTTATTGGTTAAATTTACTCATTTATACCATCTAATAATTGGGTGATTAACTTCTAGGGTCACTCTTCATTTATTTCAAGAATAAAAGTCACAGAAATTACGGTTCTTTTTTAGTTTGGGGGTTTTCATTCTAATGATGGAATTGATAATAAAATGGGTTTAATTAGTAATTGAGGGATAGTATTGGACTTCCTAAGCGTTTATTAACCTATTGTAACTTGAAATTTCTATTTTACCCTTGTGGGCCCGATTCTCTCTCTAAAAGGGTTGTT
The DNA here is from genome assembly GCF_019175385.1 of Lycium barbarum. NCBI lineage: Eukaryota > Viridiplantae > Streptophyta > Magnoliopsida > Solanales > Solanaceae > Lycium > Lycium barbarum. The sequence continues at coordinate 98,636,500 of NC_083343.1, read as the reverse complement.
TTCAATTCAAATAGTATTGTAGCAATATGTGTATCGTTAGTCTTTGTTTCTAATTTAGATTACTTTATTGAATAGACTTTGAACATTTGGAAGCTCTTCGGAAGGGCAAGGCTCGTGTTGGATAGTTCGTGGCACCCGCTCGACATCGAGGTACGTTACTGTTCACCTTTCGGTTAGACTCTAATTAGTGAAGCATATGTTGGATTTAGATATTAATAGTGAAATCATGTTAGGCCTCGGGGTAACATGCTTGTAATGAGACTTGTAATTATTCCAGACTTGTAGAGTATTATTAGTAGCTCTTGCATTGTATTTAATTTAGACCAGATTTTGGAGATCGATGTATTAGTATTCCGTACTTGGTAGTTTATTTATATATTGAGACTGTTGTGTTATTTTTCTTCCGCATGTGATAACCTAAAAGTGATTAAGTAAAGGGAAGGGTTCGCCAACTAGGAGGGTTAGCCTAGGTGCCCGCTCGATCCACTAGTTGGATTGTGACAATATGATATACTTCTAATGAATTATTGTATTGTATGTACTTAATCACTAATTGAATTCCCAATATTTCCCAATAGTTAGGAAGTATTTCTCTTTATGATTTTCTCAAATATAAAAGAGTTTCCATTACAAACGATTAATTTGTGCCAAGTAAACTCCTCTTATTCCTAAGTGAGTTTATTAAATGAGAGTTAACGCCCCGAGTTCTGGTTACTAATTTCTATCAAACCCTAATTCAGCTTCCCAAGCAAAATAAAGTTTTATGGCTTAGGTTGATGTTTTCAACAATCAACCAACGTGAACGAATAAGAAAGAAGTAAAAACTAACAACCCATTATGCATATTGTCACGACCCAACCGGAGGGCCGCGACGGGCACCCGGTGCTAGCCCACCCGGGCACCTCTTAACATACCTTTACATTTACATCTAGGTGAGCCACATATTAAATCATATAATTCTATTCATCAATCATACAAATCCCATCGGGCAACAATACCTTTATATCAACATTAGCAACTAAGCCCATATCAATGTACATAAGCCAACGAGGCTAACAAATGATATCTAAAATATAGGCCGACAAGGCCAAACACATCTAACTACATACACATGTCTACGAGCCTCTAAGGAGAGTATGTCATATCATATAGGCGGGACAGGACCCCGCTATGCCCATAATTATGTACACAAAGGAATCAATACCCAAAAGCTATAGCTCCGAATGAAATGGAGTTCCACTATGTAGTCCCTGAGAATGTAGCTATGGATCAAGTCTGTCTCCCTGGGCACCTGCGGGCATGACGCAGCGTCCACAAACAAAAGGACGTCAGTACGAAGAATGTACTGAGTATGTAAACCATGATCAATATCAATATAGAAGCATAATAAGCAACATAAGAAATAGCATAGGATGGGAGATAGTAGAATCATCGTCATAAGCACTTACTTGCTTTTCATAGGGACTTTCCATTTCTAACGCGTACTTGTGTGCATACGTCCATATCCGTATCCGTACTCACTTACATTGCGTCCATAATCGTATTCATATACATAGTATTATTCGTATTCGTATCAAATTCGTATTCATACTCATATCTACATCATATACATAGCCATATCACATACATAGCATTTACATAGCATGCCCGACCACGAAGGATCGGTGTTTCATACATACTTGGCCAACCAAGGCTCAAGGTTACACATACCTGGCCCTACCAAGGCTTCAGGGTTATCCGTACAGACGGCAGAGTGCGCACGTTACAAAAATACATACATATTCTACCCGGCTTTATAAGCTCGGGGTTTCATAATAGTCATACATAGATACATATACATAATAGCTCATAAGAATCTTTAGCATCATTATCATCATCGTCATTACCATTATAGTCTTCATCAACATCATTATCACTAATATCGTCATTCATTACATCTATCTTTATAGGCTTACTCGTCATATGAGGAACTTAGGACAATCGTAACATATCGAGAATCATGAGCTTAATAGCTCTAAGGATAGAATCATTTGAAGAACATCATAGACTTCTAGAAGATTTAGATGATTGGCCCAAAGAACCATGCCTTACAAAAGAAGGGTTAGCCTTACATACCTTTCCGTTCAACTATTTTACCACTTGCACGTTCTCCTTCAAAGCTCGCGTTTCTACCTTCATTAGAGTTATACTATCATTAGAAATCGATAGCTAGCATACACTACTAAAACTAGAGAAAATCGGACAGCATCTCCTTTATTTATAAGACATTCCTCAATATCGTAATTCAACTCCCAAACATCAATAATACATTCACAATATCATATCAATAGTCTTTATTCTCTTGCATTATCCACATTCTTCAACTCACTTCAAGTCACCCATATCCATGGTCATAACACACGACTATGTTCGTTCATATACATTGCCTATCCCATGTTCTTAACATCATATATAACATATTCATTTCACAACACATCAAGAATCATGACTCAATTCAAGTTATCACTCAAAATTGCACTATTCAACATTCATGACCCATTTTTTTCTATATCCTTCTACAATCCAAGTGTTTCAACTTTCAAATACCTTAAAAACATGGAAATACCATAAATCTTACCTTATATGTTGTAGGAACAAGCTTCGGGTGAAAATACTTCACTTGAGCCAAAACCCTAGTTCATCTCTAATGAGATTTCTTGACTTGGATGATCCTCAATGGGTTTTCTTTCACTTGATTCACTTAGTTTATGTTGTTGATCACTAATTCCTCTTGAATTCTTGTGGAATAAATGTAGAGATATATTTTAGAGAGAAGGGGTGTGATGGAGAAATGAAATGAAATGAAACTTGGATCCCTCATTTAATGAACCAAATCTGCCCCGACCAATTCTACGGACTAACATACGGTCCGTATAAATTATACTGACCGTATGTCTGGCCATAGATTTGGTCCAGAGGAGGCTGACAATCTGGGCTGATTGTACGGTCCAACATACGGTCCGTATGTTTTATACAGCCAGTATGTTTGGCCGAATAATCCCCAGTGATCCGAAGTTCGTTCTCGTCGACTCGTTTGATCTCCAATCCTTATGGAACCTTCTTAGCACTTGTTTATCGCCTCATTAACAATCTAAGGGATGTTATAACTCTTCTCCAAAGCATCACTAAATCCTCATTAACTTATTACTCATAATTCCTTTTCGATATCTATCGTAAGCCTTGCCTTCTCTTGGCAACTTTCTCCCCCTTTCTCGAACATCTTTGAAATCTTAATTAGGGTCATCAAATGTCATTCCTTACTAATCGAAATACCGTATACTTCGTGCTCTTCACTATTCTATTCACTTGTGCATCAACGGAAAATTTTTCGAGGCGTAACATTTTTCCCCCCTTAAGAACATTCGTCCTCGAATGTTAGGTTCTCGGGGGTTCTATAAAAATTTCACCAGAGTCTCCCCTGTAATATGGCACTACCATCCTGTCACAACAACCCATAATAACAATGCCTCACAGGGCCACGACATAATAGCAATATAATTTGGCCACACACGACCCAAAAGCATAAAAGGAAAACATACATACCTTATGATCTTAATATCTCATCTTGTATTTCTTCTAAGGGCTGAAATAAATGCGGGTACTTGGATTGCATAATTTCTTCCGCTTCCCATGTCATTTCTTCTTGTTTACTGCTTCTCCATAAAACCTTACCTCAGGCCACTTCTTTGTTTCTAAGACTCCGTACTTGCCTATCTAGTATGGAAATAGGTACCTCTTCATAAGTCAACTTCTCTGTCACTTGAACATCATTTACTGGCACGATCCTAGTAGGATCTCCAACACATTTACAAAGCATTAAGACATGAAAAACTGGGTGAACTGACTCCAAATCAGGAGGTAGATCTAACTCATAGGCCACTTTTCCTACTTTGCGCTTAATCTCGTAAGGCCCAATGTACTGGGGACTAAGCTTCCCCTTTTTGCCAAATCTCATTACACCCTTCATCGGTGACACTTTCAAGAATACCCAATCTTTCACTTGGAACTCTGAGTCCCTTCGACGATTATCCGCATAGGACTTTTGACGACTTTGGGCTGCTAATAACCGATCTTGTATGAGCTTGACTTTCTCTATGGCTTGCTGGACCAAGTCTGGCCCTATCAACTTCGTCTCTCCTACCTCAAACCACCCAATTGGGGATCTACACTTTTGCCCATATAGAGCCTCATACGGTGCCATAAGTATTTTTATAAGCAAATTCAATGAGTGGCAAGTGACCAACCCAATTACCTCAGAAATCCATTATACATGCCCGTAACATATCTTCAAGAGTCTGAATGGTGCATTCAGCTTGTCCATCAGTCTGTGGATGAATTGTCGTGCTAAGGCTCACTTGGGTCCCTAAACCCTCTTAGAAGGACTTCCAAAAATTAGGTGTAAACTGAGTCCCTCTATCAGAGATAATAGATGCTGGAACACCATGGAGTCGCACTGCCTCTTTAACATAAAGCTTTGCATAATCTTCCGCCACATATGTCGTTCTGACTGGTAAGAAATGAGCTGACTTCGTGAGTCTATCCACAATCACCCATATAGAATCATACTTATGTCGAGAACGAGGTAAGCCTGTAATGAAGTCCATGTTAATTACTTCCCATTTCCAAGTTGGAATTTCTATAGCTTGTAGCAATCCGCCCGGCTTTTGGTGCTCGATTTTCACTTGTTGACAGTTGGGACATTGAGTTACGAATTCCGCTATATCTCTCTTTATCCCATTCCACCAATATATAGACTTAAGATCATGGTACATTTTTGTCACTCCAGGGTGAACAGAATAACTGGTACAATGAGCTTCTCTCAATATTTGGTGGCGTAAACCTGCCACATTAGGAACACATAATCTGCCTCGGCATCGGAGAACTCCGTCTTCTGAAATCTCAAATGATGACTCTTCCTTCTGAGAGAGTGTATCTTTGTAATTCATTAGCATGGAATCTTCGTATTGTCGCTCTTTCACTTCCGCTACTAGCGACGAGACTGCTAAATTCTGAATGGTAGTTCCCCTGCTACCTGAGTCCACTACTCGAACTCCTAGGCTAGCTAACTGCTGGAGCTCACGAGCCATTTCTCTCTTCTCGGGTCGAACATCATACAAGCTTCCCATAGATCTACGGCTAAGAGCATCAGCCACAACATTTGCCTTTCCAGGGTGATATAGGATATCAACATCATAATCCTTTAGCAATACCAACCACCATCGTTGCCGCAAATTCAACTCTTTCTGCTTGAAGATATACTGAAGACTCTTATGATCTGTATAAATATCCACATGGACACCATATAAATAATGTCTCCACATCTTTAATGCATAAACCACTGCAGCCAATTCTAGATCATGGGTTGGATAATTTTTCTCATGTTTCCATAATTTCCTTGAAGCATACGCAATCACCTTACCATGTTGCATCAACAAACAGCCTAGCCCAATACCTGAAGCATCGCAATAAATAACATATCTTTCCAATCCCTCTGGAAGTGTCAAGACTGGGGCAGAAGTCAACCTATCTTTTAACTCTTGGAAACTACGTTCACAAGCATCTGTCTATTGGAACTTTGCTGATTTCTGGGTCAACTTTGTGAGTGGTGCAGAAATAGAAGAAAAACCCTCAACAAATCTCCTGTAATAACCTGCTAAGCCCAGAAAGCTACGAACCTCCGTAAGGGTTGTGGGCCTTGGCCAAGTCTTCACGGCCTCAATCTTTTGACCATCTACCCGAATACCATCGGCTGCAACAATGTGCCCCAGAAATGTCACTGAGTTCAACTAAAACTCGCACTTAGAAAATTTTGCAAACAACTCTCGAGTTTGAAGAACTCTAAGGACAGTACGCAAATGATCCGCATGTTCTGCCTCGGATCTAGAGTACACCAAGATATCGTCGATGAATACGATCACAAATAGATCTAAGAAGGGCCTGAACACATTGTTCATCAAATCCATAAATACTGCCGGTGCATTAGTTAGCCCGAATGACATTACCCAGAACTCAAAATGGCCATATCTTGTTCGGAAAGCTGTCTTAGGGGTATCTTTCTCCCTAACTATCACTTGATGATATCCGGACCTCAAATCTATCTTGGACAACCATTTGGAACCTTGTAATTGATCAAATAAGTCATCAATTCTCGGGAGAGGATATTTGTTCTTAATCGTCACCTTGTTCAATTGGCGATAGTCAATGCACATTCTCAAGGAGCCATCTTTCTTTCGGACAAACAATACAGGTGCTCCCCACGGGGATGAACTAGTCCTAATAAAGCTTTTCTCAAGCAAGTCTTTCAATTGCTCCTTCAACTCTTTCAATTCTACGGGAGCCATTCTATAAGGAGGAATAGATATAGGCTTAGTGTTTGGCAACACATCAATAGCAAAATCAATCTCCCGCTCAGGAGGGAGGCCTGGAAGCTCTTCCGGGAACACATCCGAAAATTCATTTACTACGGGAACTAACTGAAAAATTGGCGGTTCAGCTTCTACATCTTGAACCTGAACTAGATGATAAATGCATCCTTTCGTGATAATTTTCCTTGCCTTTAGATAGGAAATAAACCTACCTTTTGGTGACGTAGTATTCCCTTTCCATTCTAAAACTGGTTCTCCCAGAAATTGGAAACGAACCGTTTTCATTCTACAATCAACATTGTTATAGCAAGAAGCCAACCAATCCATGTCCATGATAACATCAAAGTCTACCATTTTTAACTCATGCAAGTCAATCATAGTACGACGGCCACAAATCACAACTATACAGTTTCTATATACTCAGCTAGCTATTACCGATTCACCAACGAGTGTAGACACCTCAAAAGGTTTGATCGACTCCGGTTCGACTCTAAATCGACCCGCAATATACGGAGTAACATATGACAATGTGGAGCCCGGATCAATCAAATCATATACATCATGAGACAATACCGATAATATACCTGTGACCACATCAGGAGAAGACTCAAGATCTTGGCGTCCAGCCAAAGCATAAAAATACGGTGCTGAGGACCGCTAGAACTAGGGACTCTCCCTCTGCCTCTGCCATGGCCGACTGGCGCATGTGAACCTGGCCCCATAGGGCGTATAGACGCTAAAGATCCAGCTACCGACCCTGAAGGCTGGGTCCTACCTCTACCATGAACTAAGGGGCAATCACGCATAATATGGCCTGGTCGACCACATGAATAGCAAACCTCTGAACCCAATTGGCATGGACCCCAATGTAACTTCCCACACTGGGAACATCATGGCACGGGTGGCCTCGCCTGACCCGAATCACCTCTGAACTGAGATCCCGAAAAACTCTGACTCGGCCCGGAATAAGTAGATCTATCAAATCTCTGGCCTGAAAACCGTGGAGGCGCACTAGTCATAGAATGGCCTGAATGCCTAGAAAGCTGTTGTCTGTGCCCGCCTCTAAACTCACTAATTGGACCCGAAGATCTGGCCCTCTTGCTACGTCCCCTATCCTGCTCACGTTCACTTCTTTGTTGTTGTAGACTTTCTTCTAAATTTTGAGCGTGGGCCTGAATGCGTGAAATATCCATATTGTCCTGAAGGACGCAGTCAAGCACCTATCCATCAAATGTGGCCCTAGGCCTTTCACAAATCGGTGCACTCGGTCACCCATGTCCGCTACCATGGCCGAAGCATACCTAGCCAAAGAAATGAAGCAGAGACTATACTCTAAAGCACTCATACTACCTTGCCTCAGATTCAAGAACTTATCGGCTCTAGCTCGCCGAACTTCTGGAGGCATATAGTGTCGGAGGAAAGCATCAACAAATTCTTGCCATACCGGGGGAGGTTCATTAGCTCCCCGTGAAGCCATCTAAACCGTGTACCAATGGATCGAGACATCCCTCAATCTATTGGACGCTAACTCCACCGACTCGGTGTCAGAAGTATGTATCAACCGAAGCGTCCTCAACAAACCATCAACAAAATTTTGAGGGTCCTCATCCGGCTTTGATCCAAAGAATTCCAGAGGGTTTAAGACAATGAAATCACGGGCCCTTGCACTAACAGCCCTATCACCTTGCCCTGCACCTTGCCGCTGAGTCTGGGCAGCAACCAATTGAGTAAGGAAATGAATAACCTCTTTTACATCTTGGCTTGAAGCATCTGATGGAGGAGCGGGAGGTGCTGGAGCTGGGGCTGAGGCTCTCTCACGCTCCTCAGGAATAGGCACTGTCTAGGAGGACTGAGATCGAGCCGCATTCTGGGACTCACTTTCCTCTACAACTGCCAGCGGTGCTCTTTCAGCCCGCTTTTCTGCCACTGTCTTACCCTTCTGGGCTGCTGTAGCCTTTCTCTTTACAGGCATCTCTGAAATATACAATACACGGTTAAGGAGAAGGAAGTTCTTATATCATAGCTCTATCGCACGATGTTATGAAGAAAGAAGGTCAATCATACCTAAAATGTCGACAGCCTCTTGTTTATAAGTATGGCGCGCAACACACCCATAACCAAGACTCTACTGGACACGGCTCGTAGACACACCCTAGGACAGAACTGCTCTGACATGTAGATTGTCACGACCAAACCGGAGGGCCGCGACGGGCACCCGGTGCTAGCCCACCCGGGCACCTCTTAACATACCTTTACATTTACATCTAGGTGAGCCACATATTAAATCATATAATTCTATTCATCAATCATACAAATCCCATCGGGCAACAATACCTTTATATCAACATTAGCAACTAAGCCCATATCAATGTACATAAGCTGACGAGGCTAACAAATGATATCCAAAATATAGGCCGACAAGGCCAAACACATCTAACTACATACACATGTCTACGAGCCTCTAAGGAGAGTATGTCATATCATATAGGCGGGACAGTACCCCGCTATGCCTTTAATTATGTATACAAAAGAATCAATACCCAAAAGCTACAGCTCCGAATGAAATGGAGCTCCGCTATGTAGTCCCTGAGAATGTAGCTATGGATCAAGTCTGTCTCCCTGGGCACCTGCGGGCATGACGCAACGTCCACAAACAAGAAGACGTCGGTACGAAGAATGTACTGAGTATGTAAAGCATGATAAATATCAATATAGAAGCATAATAAGCAACATAAGAAATAGCATAGGATGGGAGATAGTAGAATCATCGTCATAAGCACTTACTTGCTTTTCATAGGGACTTTCAATTTCTAACGCGTACTTGTGTGCATACGTCCATAGCCGTATCCGTACTCACTTACATTGCGTCCATAATCATATTCATATACATAGTCTTATTCGTATTCGTATCAAATTCGTATTCATACTCATATCTACATCATATACATAGCCATATCACATACATAGCATTTACATAGCATGCCCGACCACGAAGGATCGGTGTTTCATACATACTTGGCCAACCAAGGCTCAAGGTTACACATACCTGGCCCTACCAAGACTTCAGGGTTATCCGTACAGACGGCAGAGGTGTGTGCGCATTACAAAAATATATACATATTCTACCCGGCTTTATAAGCTCGGGGTTCCATAATAGTCATACATAGATACATATACATAATAGCTCATAAGCATCTTTAGCATCATTATCATCATCGTCATTACCATTATAGTCGTCATCAAAATCATTATCACTAATATCGTTATTCATTACATCTATCTTTATAGGCTTAACTCGTCATAAGAGGAACTTAGGACAATCGTAACATATCGAGAATCATGAGCTTAATAGCTCTAAGGATAGAATCATTTGAAGAACATCATAGACTTCTAGAAGATTTAGATGATTGGCCCAAAGAACCATGCCTTATGAAAGAAGGTTTAGCCTTACATACCTTTCCGTTCAACTATTTTACGACTTGCACGTTCTCCTTCAACGCTCGCGTTTCGACCTTCATTAGAGTTATACTATCATTAGAAATCGATAGCTAGCATACACTACTAAAACTAGAGAAAATCAGACAGAATCTCCTTTATTTATAAGACATTCCTCCATATCGTAATTCAACTCCCAAATGTCAATAATACATTCACGATATCATATCAATAGTCTTTATTCTCCTACATTATCCATATTCTTCAACTCATTTCAAGTCACCCATATCCATGGTCATAACACACGACTACGTTCGTTCATATAAATTGCCTATCCCATGTTCTTAACATCATTTATAACATATTCATTTCACAACACATCAAGAATCATGACTCAATTCAAGCTATTACTCAAAATGGCACTATTCAACATTCATGACCCATTGTTTTCCATGTCCTTCTACAATCCAAGTGTTTCAACTTTCAAATACCTTAAACAACATGGAAATACCATAAATCTTACCTTAGATATCTTAGGAACAAGCTTCGGGTGGAAATACTTCACTTGAGCCAAAACCCTAGTTCATCTCTAATGAGATTTCTTGACTTGGATGATCCTCAATGGGTTTTCTTTCACTTAATTCACTTAGTTTATGTTGTTGATCACTAATACCTCTTGAATTCTTGTGGAATAAATGTAGAGAGATATTTTAGAGAGAAGGGGTGTGATGGAGAAATGAAATGAAATGAAACTTGGAACCCTTATTTAATTAACCAAATCTGCCCCGACCAGTTCTACGGACCAACATACGGTCCGTATAAATTATACTGACCGTATGTCTGGCCGTAGATTTGGTCCAGAGGAGGCTAACAATCTGGGTTGATTGTACGGTCCAACATATGGTCCGTATGTTATATACGGCCAGTATGTTTGGCCGTATAATCCCCAGTGATCCGAAGTTCGTTCTCGTCGACTCGTTTGATCTCCAATCCTTATGGAACCTTCTTAGCACTTGTTTATCGCCTCATTAACAATATAAGGGATGTTATAACTCTTCTCCAAAGCATCACTAAATCCTCGTTAACTTATTACTCGTAATTCCTTTTCGATATCTATCGTAAGCCTTGCCTTCTCTTGGAAACTTTCCCTCCCTTTCTCGAACATCTTTGAAATCTTAATTAGGGTCATCAAACGTGATTCCTTACTTATCGAAATACCGTATACTTCGTGCTCTTCACTAGTCTATTCACTTGTGCATCAACGAAAAAATTTCCGAGGCGTAACACGTATATTCAATAGTAAACACTCATCCACATAACACCCATCATTGGGTCCACAATCATAGTATTAAATTTAGATATTCATAGTCTTGGATGTAAAACAAAGCATTAAAGAAGTTATTAAAGCTTACAACTGGAATAGAGAAGATGAAAAGATAGAATCTTGTCCTCAAAAGCTTTAACAATAAAAGAGTGTTCAATGTTATGGATTCAAGGAATAAAGTGTGATAGAGAATAATGAAATAAAACCCAAGAAAGTGTATTTAAAGCCTCTAAAAGTCGTGAACAAAAACTGGACAAAAATACCCCGTCGGTACTTCTGCTTCGCATATGCCACCACGTTTGGTGATATGCGATGCATTTCACTATCTTCCCGACGCAGATTACGACTAGAATACGGGTCTTGATGAACACTTCTGCGTCGCATTTCTACATTTGCGTCGCACTCACTTCCGCATTTTAGCTTCAAATTTCATAAAGTTTCTGTTTCCATCTTTGTGGAAAATGCGTCCACATTTCTACGTATGCGCCGCATATCATACTTTTTCAGCTTCACTTTGGCACTATTACTTGTTTTTGTCCCCTGAATTGCTTTTCCCTACAAACACAAAAAAACAACTAAGGAACGACATATAATACACTTAAAAACAATCAAAACCTTACGTAAAAGATATCAAATGTGTCGTAATTCCACAGCACATCAAGTACCTAGTCAAAAAGTACAAAATAAACTGGGCAAGTTGGTTCAGGGACTACATGCTGGAAAGGGTTGAGGATACTTTTCCTTCAGCCAGTCTTCCCTATGGCATGATCAAATCTCGCATTCTGAAGGATCAGTTTATTGATTACATAGATTCCCAATAGTTGAAGTTACTGTCACCTATGATCACCGTGCCTTTGCCAACATGGGCTTTCTATTCTCCAATGACAAGTGGGTGTAGAAGGAAGTAGCAAGGGTGTGAACAAAGCCTGGCCAGCGACTGCTCCAACCCCATGTGTCCCACAAGAAGTTGCTGAGTTAAAACAGAGTATTGTTGTAATAGAAGGTAGCCTATAGAAGATCCAGGATACTCTTGACAAGATCCTAAGTTCTTCAAAGGAGACAGGTACTGATGCTGGAAAGCTCAGTGTAAGCATAGAAGGGCTGCAGAAGGAAGGAATCAAGACTATCAACAGGTTGATCGAGCGAGTCAACTCTCTGAACAGAGGAGCTACAACCTCTAATAATGATCTAGCCATGGATGTTCAGAACTTCTACTCCACCTTGTCAAAAAACATCGAAAAATCCTATAACTCCTTCTCTGAGAGAATCATCAACACTCTGAAATATTTCTGGAAACATAAGTAATACTGGTGTGTGGGATGTACTTTTGGAAAATTCTTGTGTGACTTATGTGTTTTGTCTTCTAGTTTTGGGGACTGTTTGCATCCCCTAGACTATGTGCTTAACTCTTAGCTATTAACTACTAGTTTAGTCTCTTTTTTTTCTTTCTATTATTGCTTGTTTTTTCCTTTCTTGATTATGCCAAAGGGGGATACAACTCTAAGGGCAACCAGGAAACAACTTAGGGGGAGCCACAATTACACAAGGAGGCATCAAGGCAACTACTCAGGGGGAGCCACTTTCAAGTCATCGGGGAAGTTAAATGTAACACTCTTTTTTGGTTGTCATTATCAAAAAGGGGGAAATTGTTAGCTTTATTAATCGTGATATATCACTAATGGTTTAAATTTTTAATTGATGATATGTAGGAACCAAAGAGGTAAAAGGACAGCACACTATCGAAAGAATCATTAAAAAAACTGGCTGATGATGTGTAGTATAAGACCTAAATCTATATAAGACGAGGAAATCAAACATTGATAAACTGCTAAGAAAAGCAGTACCAAGTATACAAAAGAAAAAATCAGTCCCAAAGGAAAGAAGTACGAGAATAATTCTGGAAGATACGAGGATCAATTCAGAAACAAAGGGAAGCAGTACAAAAGCAACTCTAGAAGATACAAAGATCAATTGAGAAGATCGTGATTCATAGATGGCAATCAACATAGCTCACTGAAGTTTCCGAGTCAACACACTACAACGAAAAGGAGACTGAAGATCAATTAGACGATTACACCAAATATCTGATTGAAGATAAACTACCTTAGGTTACCTTCGAGTGAGCCAGTCAAGATCAATTAAATGGAAAGATTGATCCTCCACATCTCTTAAGATTTGAAGTGGCCAAGTATAAAAGAAGACCTCGCTAGCGAACATCAAATACACCTTCACTTGAGCAATTTCTTATTCACTCTTCATCTTATAAAAGGCACTGTATTCATTTAAGTTTACCGGTGTGAGAAAAAGACAAGTAAGGATAGTAGCTATACAAACTGAGGCTATCACTAAAGGATTCTGAATGAGTTCAGATTTGGTACACGGTTCAAACTGAACCAACTCTCTTATCAAGTTACTTGAAGGCTCTAAGGAAATCCTTTAACCCAAGAGGACTGGATTAGGCACCACACCTGTGATCTGAACCACTTTATTTCTGCATTACCTTACTTATGTTTATCTACTTACCAAGAAAGTTCTTCAGACCTGGAGGGTAGTCGATTGTTTGAGTTAAAAGTCGACTGACGAAATTTAAAAAGAATTATAATTCACCCTTTCCACGTGCTTGGACCATGAAAAAGAATTCAAATCCATATTGAAGGAGGCGTGTTGCAAATATAACAAAGTAAATAGAAGTGTATTCTCTCCTAATAGCTAAAACTCTTAAATGAAATGATCACACATTTCAATAGTAAGCGAGAAAATACATTGATTGCTGGGAGATCAATTAGATGTGTGTGTGTGTGTGTGTATGCGCGCGCGCGCGCACACACACATATGTTAGTATTAGTTAGTGTACGTTATTGATGGGGAAGTATTGAGAAGAGGTATTTTGTGACTATATTTCAGTCATTAAAATAACTAGTTGTGATTAAAATGGTACATATTCCTAAAAGGTGCCTATTCCTAAAAGGGTTCAAGTCTTTTGGTTTGAACAGATATTTAGGTATTATAAATACCTGATTATTCCAAAATAAAGGATGTATCAGATTTCACTCTCTCTTTCACTTTCACAACAAATCACAACATTATGTTGTTGTGGGAAATTTGTATTAATTACTGCTATTCGAATTTCGTTGGCTTTGTAAATCCTGGAGAAATTTTGCCACCATACCTGCAGCAACGAAGTGGGAGGCTTAAATTCCTTAAGGACGGAGATTACTCTATTAATCCGGATTACTTCTTTCCCACTTTTGAAACCTATTTTTTAGACTATATATATATATATATATATATATATATATATATATATATATATATATATATATATATATATATATATATATATATATATATATGCTCGGTAGAAACTGAGTTACAGCTAAATCCAAGCTCATTACCTTTGCTGGACATTCTTTTTGACTTACCCCTCTCTAAAAATTTACAACATTTCAATACCTAACTTAGTGCGAAGCAGCAAAAACAAAAGCAGCGAAAGTGGAAAACCTAAGACAAAGAAATAGTTCATAGCAAAAGAGTTTCATAAGTTTGTTTATATGAAGTCGCATCTTGCTTTTGTTCATCTGTTTGTAACTTATCATGATATGCCAAAGGTCTGAAGTACTGGCAAGGACATCGTGATTGGTAAATTAAAAATCGAATTGTCCCTTGTTATTGCTAAAATCTACTTTCCTTCTGCTTTATGATTTAATTAGTGGTGGAAATATTTACTTCCTTTTTTGCTAGGAACAATTTAGAACATTTAGTTTTCTTTTAAGTCTAATTACTACATTAATGATAAAATATTTAGTTTCCTTTTAGTTTAGTATCATAAGGAAAATAATATATTTTTGTTTATTTTATTTTCTGGATTTCTCTATAAATAGAGATTTAGTCTTTTATTTTTCAATACAAGAAATAATGTAATGAATTAATGCAAAAAGTTTTTGTTCTTTCTCTCTTCGATTTTCTGCCCCGTTTTTATCATTCCATAACAGTGGTCTCAGAGCCAGGTTCATTCATCTCAATGGATCTCTGATTTCATTGAAGAAGAAGAACTACTTTCAACCACTTTTAACACATACCTATTTTCAACCCAATTTTAACCCTTGCATTTTTTTTAAACGCAGGGCTCATTTTTTAACCCGAGCTCCTATAATTTGAACCCATGCTCACTTTCAACACACAAGACTCCAATAATGTTAACCCGTGTTCAATTTTAATGCATTGAGCTCTAATTTTCAATCAATACCAATTCTCAACCAATACTTGTTTTATCCATACCTATTTCGAACCATGTCAAGCATTAACATATTTTTTACTGCTCCACAAATCTTCATTGATGAAAAGTGAAAACCATCACAATTGGTCAGTGAAGATGAAGTTAAAAAATATTTTTACATGACCTTCAAGAGGAAGGAGAAGAATCAAGTCTTCAAACTCAAATTGGATACACCAACTTGAGTGTGAGGGAAAATGTTAAAATTTACTTTCCTTCCGCTTTATGATTTAATTAGTGGTAGAAATATTTAATTCCTTTTTGGCTAGTAATTTTCTCAAACATTTAGTTTTGTTCTAAGTCTAGTTACTATCCTTTTAGTTTAGTATCATAAGGAAAATAATATATTTTCTTTATTTCTTTATAAATAGAGATGTAGTCTTTTATTTTTCAATACATGAAACAATGTAATGAATTAACCAATAAGTTTTTGTTCATTCTTTGTTTGATTATTTGCCCCGTTTGTTCCATTCCATAACAGTTATTGCTATATGGAAATTTTTTTAACTTTTCTTTTCAAGTATCTTGTGTATTTTTTGAACTTTGTAATGCCAATTCCTATGGTGGTGTCTGGAACACCCTGTGCATGTGTTACTACCTCCCACTAGCACAGGCACCGGGTAACCTACCCACAAGAGTAGTATATGAAGACTTGCTATCCAACTAAGTTGTGACCCATTGTTACTCAGCTTCATAGCAATATAATGTCCAATTTTTATTCCTTACATGATTCAGTTTTACTTTTTTTTTTAGTTATGTGCATGGTGTAGTTTCTTTTTCAACTCCCAAGTTGCTTTTAACATGCAATTTTGCAGCACTATTCGAGTTTTCATGTCATCGAATTTTCTTTGGTTGTGCTGTAATTGAATTATATTTCACATTCCCTGTAGAATTGTCAAACTCTTTTTGTGTATAATGTCTTTTGAAATCCATCGAATCGACACCTATAAAAGGTTAGTGAATCTGCTTCTACTCTTAATGCTTGCTTCTCTGGTCCAGCATTGTTCCAAAATGTGATGTCTTAAAAATGAAATAAAGAATTCAAATCAATGAAATCCATATAAAATTAAATATATATTATAATTGATAAAAAGATAATTGACTTACCCTCTGTTGCAGTTAGACTTGTCGATTGGATGCCACCACCATCGCTTCTATTCCCCGATATTATGTTATTGTCCATTACTTCTCCAATTAGGACTATGTCAGTCTTCCGTCTATCGACTTGAACATATCCTTCATAAGTACCTTGTTTAATTTTTATGTAGTATTTGTCTATGTTGTGATTTGGTGTGGAAATGATGGCATCCATTATTGTGCCGTAGTTCCCGGAGCCATCTTTTGAAACAACTATGTGAGGTGTTTGCATCCATTATTTTGATAGGATTTTCTTTATATATATAATCCTACCGTGAGCGGCTTAATAGAATTTGTGGCGTAAAGCCAAAGCTTAATAAGAGGCCTAAAGTTGATTCAATAAAACTAGCTTTGGCATGCATCACACGTGCATGTCGTGCGTCGAACGTGCATCCCGTGCGTGGCAGGTGCATCTCGTGCATTACACGTGCATCTCATGTCAATTAATGAATTTTTTTAAAAGTCACATATATATTGTTGAAACATGTATTAGGTATACAACAACATTAAAAGAAAATTAGTGCAACACTAAAATAATAAGGGATGATCCTATTTCAGCAACTTGATAGTGATTAAACTTATGAAGATGATATAAATAGCATGATACTCGCGGAATGCGCGGCTAGTTAAAAAATACTAGACATATATGAGTGAAAATAGTAAAGAGCAAAGTATACTTTATTTATGTTTTTATCTTTTGAATTTTGTGCTTAACGCATAGCCTTTTCAATTACACCTTATCTATTTCATTTCTATCTTTGTTTCAAAATCAACTTCATTTATATGATTATATTATTCGTTTCTATGATTATTGTTACACCTTGGAAATTTCGTGTCGTTTGCATTACGAGTGAACTAACGCAAGCCTAAAGTGGACATGAATCCCTTATAAGGTTAAGAATGGTATTAGATAATTTTAAGTGTGTACCTTAAGGTTTCGGAGTTAAATGAATCGGTGAAAGTAAGTTCATTGAAGAAATTGGAGTTTGAGTCATGTTTTAGGAAGATTTCTTATCATTTGAGTTATACATTGCTTAGCATTGCCTTGAGGGGGAGATATAGGTCCCATTTGATGGTTAATGGAGTTTTATACAAGTGTCAAGAAGGTTCCATAAGGATTTGAGGTCAAACGAATCGAAAAGAACGCGTTTTCGCGAAAACTGGAGTTTGTGGACCAATATGCGGCCGCAAACTGAGTTTGCTGTGTAGTATATTGGCTGCAAACTCATAAAAATTGTTGGTCTCACTTCCCAACCTCTTCCCCATGGAGAGGAGGGGAGATGCGGCCGCATATCTAATATGTTGGGCCGCATCTCCACCACAAATTGATGCGGGGGGGGGGGGGGGGGGGGGGGGGGCGACTTTGGCATCTTCTTAAATCCCAAAAGATCCCATTTTCATATCAACCTCCCATACTTATTTCCCCACACTTCTAGATAGTTATTGAAGGTTCCATAACATTCCAAACCTTTCCATATCATCAAGAGAGAACACCAACATCAAAACTCTAAGATAAATCCATAGAAGATGATGATTCTTGTTTCTCTCCAAAGTTGTGATAAACTTGGTCTTGGAGGGAGTTTGGTAAGGTGAAGATCCTATATTATAAGGTATGTTCTTCCAATTAATTGTATGATTGAGTTGATGTAAAGGTTAGTCACTCTTAGAAAGGAAAAGAATTAAAGTGGAGAAGCCATAAAGTGTTGAAGTGAAGTTGATGACTATGAGATGAACTTGAAAAGAGGTTTTGGATAATTTTGAGACTAAATTGAGTATAACTTCTTGAATATGGTATTGTGAATGTTATTATTTTTGTTCAGGAGTTGATTTGTAATTTGGTGGAAGTTGATAAAATAGGGGAAGTGCCACCCAATTTCCTTTAGCTCGTTAACTACACTAGTTTGAATTTTAGAGTGTTTTTAAGGCTTAACCTTAGTATAAATCCTCTTGAATGTAGATTTTGCGGACTTTGGAGGAGAACGATAAGTAAATAAGTAGACGTAAAGGTATGTTAAGGCTAACCCTTCTTTCTAAAGGCATGATTTCCTCATCATGAATCCATCTATGATATCCATAACGTTCTACTTCCAAGAAACGCTAGAAGCTCATGATTTTGTTGATCTTATTCATCGTCGTTGATCTCATCTTATGACAATTGACCCTCTATGGAAAGATATAGTGATGATGATGATGATGATGTTACTTTTACTTATGTATTCCTATATGTATATATATGGCTATGTTGTGACACCGAGCTTATATGGCCGGGTATGATATATGTTGCGCGCACACCACTGCAGTTGGGTATGGACAACACTGAGCTTTGTTATGGTCGGGTACAGACAATACTGAGCCTTGTTATGGCCAGGTATGGGTGACATCGAACCTACATGGTCGGTTATGGTGTCATTATACATATATATATATATATATATATATATATATATATATATATATATATATATATATATATATGAGATTTATCCTTTAAAGAAAGGTTAAGTATGTAAGACAGTCATCTTAAGAGGCATTTGGAGGTATAAATTGTTCTCTTTATCTTATGTTATTTTCATGCTTTCATCATGTTGCTATTCACGCCTTACATACTCAGTACATTGTTCGTACTGAAGTCCCTTTGTTTGTGGACGCTCCGTTTATGCCCGCAGATAGACAGGAAGACAGACAGACCCCTAGGCTACTTCATCAGTGATTGCATAGAAGTGCTCCATTTGATTCGGAGCTGCAGTTTAGTTGGTACTATTAGTTTGTGTACATATTTGGGCATGGAGGTGTCCTGTCCCGTCTTTATGATGTTACATACTCCATGTAGAGGCTTGTAGAAAGATGTACATAGCTAGATATCCCATAACCTTGTCGGTTTATATTTTGTATATCATTGTTGGTAGCCTTGTCGACTTGTATATATAGGCATAGTTAATGATGTTTATATAGATGCGCCAATGTTTGATGGAACTTGTGCCTTTTTGGTTTGTGGTAATTATGAATTAGCCATGTGGCTCACCTAGATGTGATTATGAGAATATATTAAGAGGTGCTCGGTAGGTTAGCTCCGGGTGCCCGTCATGGCCCTCCGGTTGGGTCCTGACAAAAGTGGTATCAGAGTCATTCGTCCTAGGGTATGTCCACGAGCTGTGTCCAGTAGAGTCTTGTTTATGAGTGTGAAGCGCGCCACGCTTATAAATAGGAGGCTACGGGCATTTAGGAATGATTGATCTTCTTTTTCATCATAGATTGTGCAATAGAGCCATGATATAAGAATTTCCCTTTTCTTAAACGTGCGATATGTTTTCAGCGATGTCTGTGAAGAGAAAAGTTACAACAACCTATAAGGGCAAGATAGTGGTAGGTAGGAGGACTGAACGGGTACGTCCTACAGATATAGAGGAGGACGAGTCTCAAAATGAGGTTCCATCTCGGTCACTCTCACTCACCGCCTGCTTCAGAGGAGCATGAAGGAGCCTCAGCTCCAGCACCCTCAGTTCCTCTACCAGATGCCTCAGGCTAGGAGATGAGAGAGGCCATCCATTTGTTGACCCAGTTAGTCACTGCACAGGCCCAGCGACAAGGTACGAGACATGGTGATAGAGCTGTCAGTGCTAAAGCCCGTGATTTTATTAGTTTGAACCCTCTAGAATTCTTTGGGTCAAACCGGATGAGGACCCGCAAAGCTTTATAGATGGAATGTTGAGAACATTGCGGGTAATACATGCTTCAGATGTTGAGTCGGTAGAGTTGGCCTCCTATAGATTACGGGATGTTGCGGCTCATTGGTATGTTGTTTGGATGTCTTTTAGAGGAGTTAACGCACCTCCACGGGTATGGAAAGAGTTTGTAGATGCTTTCCTCTGATACTATTTGCCGCCAGAGGTTCGACGGGCCAGAGCTGACAGGTTCTTGAATCTTAGACAGGGGAATATGAGTGCCTTAGAGTATAACCTTTATTTTAATTCTTTGGCCATGTATGCTCCGGCTATGGTGGCTAATATGGGAGATAGCGTTAATTGTTTGTTAATGGTTTGGGGCCGCATTTGATGGATGAATGTTTGACAGCCTCACTTCAGAAAGGTATGGATATTTCTCGCAGTCAGGCCCATGCCCAGAATTTGGAAGAACGGCAGCAACATCAAAAGAGTGAGCGTGAGCATGATAGGGGTTATAGTAAGAGGGCTAGATTCTTAGGTCCTGTTAGTGACCTTAGAGGAGGGCAGAGGCAGCAATATTCTAGGCACTCAGGGCATTCAGCGACTAGTGCACCTCCACGATTTGCAGGCCAGAGATTTGATCAACCTATTTACTCCGGACCGGATCAGAGTTTCAGAGCTTCGGGTTATCAATACAAGAGTGATTCAGGCCAAGGGACTTAGTGTGGTAAATTACATTGGGGACAATGCCGATTAGGTCTAGATGTTTGTTATACTTGTGGTCAGTCAAGCCATATTGTGTGTGAGTGTCCATTTCGAGGTGGTAGAAGTATGGTTCAGCCCACAGGATCAGCAACTGGTTCTTCATCATCTGTATGCCCTCCGGGGCAAATCTCACAGTTACCAGCAGGCCGTGGTAGGGGTAGAGGAGGAGCGTCCAGTTCGAGTGGTCCTCAGCATCGTATCTATGCACTGGCAGGACGACAAGATCTTGAGTCTTCCCCCGATGTTGTCACAGGTATATTATCAGTATCTTCTCATGAAGTATATGCATTGACTAATCTAGGTTCTATATTTTCATATGTTACTCCTTATTTTTTCGGTCCATTTGGTGTGAAACCTGAGCCAATTAAACCCTTAGAAGTGTCTACGCCCATCGGTGACCCAGTGATAGCTATTTGGGTGTATAGATATTGTGTGGTTGTGATTTGTGACCATCATACTATGGCTGATGTAAATGAGCTGAATATGGTAGATTTTGATGTCATTATGCGTATGTATTGGTTGGCTTCTTGTTATACCAATGTTGATTGTAAAACAAAAATGGTTCGTTTCCAATTTCCGGAAGAACTAGTTTTAGAGTGGAAGGGTAATACAGCTTTTCCGAGAGGTAGGTTTATTTCCTATCTCAAGGCAAGGAAAATGATTGCTAAAGTTTTTATTTATCATTTAGTCCGGGTTCAAGATATAGAAGCAAAGGCACCAACTTTTCAATCTGTCTCAGTAGTGAATGAGTTTTCGGATGTATTTCTGTACGAGCTTCCAGGCCTTCCACCAGAGTGAGAGATTGATTTTGCCATTAATGTGCTACCGGATACTAAGCCCATATCTATTCCTCCTTTTAGAATGGCTCCTGCAGAGTTGAAAGAGAAATTGAAGGATTTGCTTGAGAAAGGCTTTATCAAGCCTAGTTCATCGTCGTGGAAGCACCTGTATCGTTTGTAAAAAGAAAGATGGTTCCTTGCGGATGCGTATTGATTACAGATAGCTGAATAAGGTGACGATCAAGAATAAATATCCACTCCCAAGAATTAATGATTTACTTAATCACTTGCAGGGCGCCAAATGGTTCTCAAAGATAGACTTGAGATCGGGGTACCACCAGGTGAGAGTTAGAGAAAAATATATTCCGAAGATGGCCTTCAGAACCCGATATAGTCATTTTGAATTTCAGGTAATGTCGTTCGGATTGACTAATGCACCGGCGGTGTTCATGGATTTGATGAACAGTGTGCTCAGCCCTTTTCTAGATTCATTTGTGATTATGTTTATCAACGATATCCTAGTATACTGTCAATCCGAGGCGGAGCATGCGGATCATTTACGTACTGTCCTTAGAGTTCTTCAGGCTCGGGACCTGTATGTAAAATTTACAAAATGTGAGTTTTGGTTGAATTCTTTGACTTTTTGGGGGCATATTATTTCAGCTGATGGTATTTGGGTGGATACCCAGAAGACTGAAGCTGTGAAAACTTGGCCAAGGCCTACAACACCTACAGAGGTTCGTAGTTTTCTAGGCTTGGCAGGTTATTACAGAAGATTTATAGAGGGCTTTTCTTCTATTTCTGCACCATTGATGAAGTTGACTCAGAAATCAGTTAAATTCCAATGGACGGATGCTTGTAAGCGTAGTTTTCAGGAGCTAAAAAATAGACTGACTTCAGCCCCGGTTCTGACACTTCCAGAAGGATCGGAGGGCTATGTTGTTTATTGTGATGCTTCAGGCATGTGGTTAGGTTGTGTGTTGATGAAGCACGGTAAGGTTATTGTTTATGCTTCAAGGCAGTTGCGAAAACATGAGAAAAACTACTCAACCCATGATTTAGAGTTAGTTGTTGTGATTCATGCATTGAAGATATAGAGGCATTATTTGTATGGTGTTCACGTTGATATTTATATGGATCATAAAATTCTTCAATATATTTTCAAGCAGAAAGAGTTGAATTTACGACAAAGGCGATGGCTGGAGTTGTTAAAGGATTATGATGTTAGCACTCTATATCATCCTGGGAAAGCGAACGTTGTAGCTGATGCTCTTAGCCGTAGATCTATACGAAGCTTATGTGATGTTCACCATTGTTCCCGTTATTCTGTTCATCCAGGAGCGACGAACATGTATCATGATCTTAAATCCATATATTGGTGGGACGGAATGAAGAAAGACATAGCAGAGTTCTTAGCTCAATGTCCTAACTGTCAGCAAGTAAAGATTGAACATCAGAAGCTTGGGGGATTGTTGCAAGATATGGAAATTCCGACTTGGAAATGGAAAGTGATTAATCTAGATTTCATTGTAGGCTTGCCTCCCTCTCAGCGTAAGTGTGATTCTATATGGGTAATTGTGGATAGACTTATAAAGTCAGCTCATTTTCTACAAGTCAAAACTACATACTCAGCTGAAGATTATCCAAAAATTTACATCAAATAGATAGTACGACTCCATGGTATTCCAGTATCTATTATTTCTGATAGAGGAACACAGTTTACAGCTAATTTCTGGAAGTCCTTCCAAGAAGGTTTGGGGACTCAGGTGAGTCTTAGCACAACATTTCATCCACAGACCGATAGACAAGCTGAGTGTACCATTCAGACTCTCAAGGATATGCTACGGCCATGTGTGTTAGATTTTGGAAGTAGTTGGGATGATCACTTACCGCTTATTGAGTTTTCTTATAACAACAATTATCATTACAGTATTCAAATGGCCCGGTATGAGGCTTTATATAGGCGTAAATATAGATCACCAATTGGATGGTTCGAAGTGGGAGAAGGTTAAGCTTATTCAAGAGATTAGTGGCAGCTCAGAGTCGTCAGAAATCTTATGTAGATAATCGCCGACGAGACTTAGAATTCCAAGTTAATGATTGGGTATTCTTGAAGGTTTCACCTATGAAGGTGTGACGAGATTTGGTAAGAAGGGCAAGCTTATTCCTCGGTATATTGGGCCTTACAAGATTATGCGCAAGGTAGGCCAGGTGGCTTATGAGTTAGATCTACCTTCGGACTTGGAGTCAGTCCACCCAGTATTCCATGTGTCAATGCTTCGCAAGTGCATTGGAGATCCTTCCAGAATTGTACTTGTAGATGGTGTCCAGGTCACTGAGCAATTATCCTACGAAGAAGTTCCCATTGCTATTCTAGATAGGCAAATTCGAAGACTCGGAACTAAATATGTAGCTTCAGTTAAAGTTCTATGGAGAAACAATAATAGAGAAGAAATGACTTGGGAAGCTGAGGAAGATATGAAGTTTAGGTATCCACATTTGTTTCCACTCCCAGAGAAGGTTCAGACAGAGGCACTATTGTCCTCAGGTATGTAATGCTTCTTTTTGATGATTTCTTGGTCGTGCGTGGCCATTATTGTTGTTGTTATTGTAGCCCTGTGAAGCATTGTATATTGTCGGTTGTTGTGACAGGATGGTAGTGGCATATTTACAGGGCAAACTCTGGCGAAATTTTTGTAGGATCCCTAAGAGTCTAACATTCGAGGACGAATGTTTTTAAGGGGGGAGGAATGTTACACCTTGGAAATTTCGTGTCGTTTGTATTATGAGTGAACTAACACAAGCCTAAAGTGGACATGAAGCCCTTATAACATTAAGAAGGTTATTTGATAATTTTAAGTGTGTACCTTAAGGTTTCGGAGTTAAATGAATCAGTGAAAATAAGTTCGTTGAAGAAATTGGAGGTTGAGTGATTTTTTTAGGAAGATTTCATATCATTTGAGTTATACATTTCTTAGCATTGCCTTGAGGGGGAGATATAGGGCCCCTTGGATGGCTATTTTGTGACACCGAGCTTATATGTCCGGGTATGATATCTATTGCGCGCACACCACTGCAGTTGGGTGTGGACAACACCGAGCTTTGTTATGGTCGGATACGGAGAATACCGAGCCTTGTTATGGCCGGGTATGGATGACACCAAACCTACATGGTCGGCTATGGTATCATTATATATATATATATATATATATATATATATATATATATATATATATATATATATATATATATATTCACGCCTTACATA
The DNA here is from genome assembly GCF_019175385.1 of Lycium barbarum. Lineage (NCBI taxonomy): Eukaryota > Viridiplantae > Streptophyta > Magnoliopsida > Solanales > Solanaceae > Lycium > Lycium barbarum. The sequence continues at coordinate 98,611,453 of NC_083343.1, read as the reverse complement.
CTCAGTACATTGTAAGTACTGACATCCGTTTGTTTGTGGACGCTGCGTTCATGCCCGCAGGTAGACAGGGAGACAGACCAGACCCCTAGGCTGTTTCATCAGTGATTGCATAGAAGTGCTCAATTTGATCTGGAGCTACAGTTTAATTGGTACTATTCTTTTGTATACATATTTGGGCATGGAAGGGTCCTGTCCGGTCTTTATGATGTTAGATACTTCATGTAGAGGCTCGTAGACAGATGTACATAGCTAGATATCCCATAACTTTATCGGTTTATGTTTTGTATATCATTGTTGGTAGCCTTGTTGGCTTGTATATATGGGCATAGTTAATGATGTTTATATAGATGCGCCGATGTTTGATGGAACTTGTGCCTTTTTGGTTCGTGGTAATTATGAATTAGCCATGTGGCTCACCTAGATGTGATTATGAGAATATGTTAAAGAGGTGCTCGGTAGGTTAGCTCCGGGTGCCCGTCATGGCTCTCCGATTGGGTCGTGACAATTATATTATCTTAGATGACAATATCCATATATGTTCTTCACGTGTTCACATTTACAATGCAGATGCCAAGAAAGCAACTTCTAAACACACATACACATACCATATGTTTGAACAATTTGTCGGCTAATTTTGTCTGATATCTATTGATCTGATACTGTTCATTAAATCTAAATAATGAAAGAAAATACGAAAAAGGGTAAAATTCCCTTAAACTATGCGAAATTGAACAAAAATATCATCCGACAATAGTTTGGTTCAAATATGTCCTTGTTGTTATTAGTTTGGTAAAAAAATACCTCTATTATTATTTAATTGGGTCAAAAATGCATGTTTCCTAATAAACACATTGTTTCTTTATCCAAAAAGAAAACTTGGTTTACTCTTTGCAGAATGCAAGTGACCAGCAATCAAAGCACGAAATTAGTACTACATTAAATTTCCAACATAAGAGGAGCTCTCAGCATGTTTGGATATTATAGTGTCTGTAAAAGGAGAATTCAATGGTGGTACTGTAGGAAGTGAAGGAAGAAGGCAACGAGTATTTATAGGGAGATGAAAGAGATATTACATGTAGGGATAAGGTCTGCATGTAGGTGTTGTTGTTGTTGAAGGAGTTATTACATGTGAAATCAAAGTATGTATTCACACCACCATTTTTCTTCTTTCGTTTTTGAAGTTAAACATTTTATGAAATGGTTCAACTAGTACCAAAAACTCATTTCAACAAGTACCTCTTTGTAGCTTGATGAAAATCACGAAAATAGTTTTGATTTTTGGGTCCTCTATGTGACAATTGGTCCTCATAAGTCATAACCAATGTCTAATCCTTGCAGCTTCTAATATTTAATGATAATAATAAAATAAAATAAAATAAGAACTAACAAAAAGTTTATGCCTGACGACAAATAAGTCCAGTCACTTGTAAAAGAGTGAAGAAAATATATATCTTTTTTTTTTTTTTTTTTTTGGAAATGGTAACAAGTTTGTATTGAATCACAAAAAGGGTTGTTAAGCCATAATACACAGGGAAAGAAGCATTAAGACTAGTAAGCTAGAAAAAATTGTCTGCTAGTCTAAAGAAACTATTAAACTTGTAGTAGGGACTCTATGTCTTCTATGTACTCTTGTTTACACCAAAAATGAAAAATCACAATGAAACTGAGTTTCATCTTTTGGATTGGATTGCTTTTGTTTTCAAAACATCTTGAGTTCCTTTTGTATACGGTAAAAAACCGGATACGGGTCAATCCGGGGTAACTGTGTACCGGAGAAAGAAAAGGGACGAGAGTTCGTACGGGGACATCAGCCTTCCGGATAAGCACTTTGATCAAGGCCGAGTGAAAGAGCTGTCTGACCCGGTCTCTAAGCCACCGAGGGTTCGGGATCACTCCCCGGTGTCTCATCACCGTTGGTCCGGTCTCCGTGAGTCCGTTGGTCCGATGTGACCGTTGCTAGGACGTGTCAGTGGTATCACATCATGGTCAGGCCAACTGTGCGTGTGTCAGACGGCGCCGTCAGTCAAATCCCACCAAACCCGTGCAGGAGCTGTCCCTTTTATTACTATTTTATTGAACCCACAGTGGAGGAGGCCCATGGGTTCATTACTATAAATAGAGTACTCCCACCCCCTTTAAAGGGGTTGGTTCATCTTTTACTTTCAAGAACATTTTGTAACACAATATATATACATTGATCCAGTTCTAGTTAATTCATTATTGATCTTGTTTATAGCAAATTTGGTCGTTTATGTTGAACGACTTAACAACCGGCTCGTCATACGCGTAGTCATCCGGTGTTTATGCTCCTCATTCGTGTATTGAAAAGCATTCTTATCAACTCTTTATAATCCATATTCAGGCCCAAGCACATATCCTATATCCACATACAAATTCAATTGGTTACCAAATCTGGGGTAAACAGTTTGGCGCCCACCGTGGGGCTAGGATAATAGTGGTCTTTGGCCTTAATTTCCACCGCATTCATCGAAACCAAAAACTCCCTCTCCGTCTCTGTGAAAACGATCCAAATGGCTGACGTCGAACAATCCGGTCATGTCAATAATACCGAGATAGTGGCGGAAAACGAAGGGAGCGGACTGCGGGCATTGCCGAACCCCGCTGACCCGAACCCCGTTGATTCAAGGGAAGGACTCAACCGGCAAAACACCGTAGATCAAGAGAATGCCGTTCCACCGGCAACCGATCCTCTAAACACTCACCATTCTGTTACGTTATCTCGGGATCGGGTCCGGAGAGAGCCGGATGCGCCAAACGACGGCATTAAGTTGCGTTTAATCTTTGAAATGCTGCAGGAACAAAGGGCGGCAATCGCCGAGCAAGGGCTAGCGATTGCTCAGCTGCAGAGCGGAAAGGGTGAAGTAGGGCCGGTAAAGTCAAAGGGGACGACTGAAACCGGAAGAAACGGAGAACGAATGATCGAGAGCGATGGCTCCGGAGCCGGCTCCTCAACTGAGGTCCTAAAAATGCTCGAGACCTTGGCGAAACGGGTGGATTCGACCGAGAAGAGGGTCGAGACGTACAATTCTCGGGTGGACCAGATACCGGGGGCTCCACCTCTACTGAAGGGGCCGAATTCGAAGAGGTACATCCAAAGGCCTTTTCTGCCAAGTGCGGCTCCGAAACTGATCCCGAAGAGGTGCAAAATGCCCGACATACAGAAATATGACGGCACCACGGACCTGTACGAGCACGTGACCTCGTATACTTGTGCCATAAAAGGTAATGATATGGAAGAGGATGAGATCGAGTCGGTGTTGTTAAAGAAATTTGGGGAAACTCTGTCGAAGGGAGCATTGACGTGGTATGACCACCTACCCGAGCATTCGATCGCTTCTTTCGAAATGCTCGCTGATGCGTTCGTAAAGGCACATGCCGGTGCGATAATGGTGCAAGCCCGTAAGGCTGATATCTTCCGGATAACCCAAAGGGACGATGAGCTACTACGGGAATGCTTCACCCGGTTCCAGAGGGAACGGATGGAGCTCCCTCCGGTACCAGAAGAATGGGCCGCACAGGCCTTCACAAAAGGACTCAACATGCTAAGCTCGGTGGCCTCGGCAAAATTGAAAGAAAGTTTGTTAGAATACGAGGCCGTAACATGGGCCGACGTCCACAACAGGTACGAGTCAAAAATTCGGGTGGAGGATGATCAGTCCGAGCTCTCTCCGGTAAGGACCAAAGTAAATAGAGGTTTCGAGGCACCGAGGAAGGGGTATGAAGTCAAGTCCGAATCATTGAAAGAGAGGTTTCGGCCATATCCCTATACGGAGAAGCAAAATTTCAGGTCAGAAAAGGCAATAGAGGGTCCGAGCCATTTCTCGGGACGGGGCAACAAGCGGGTTGAACGCTCGACTAACAGTCGGGGACTCTCGTTTAGGAGCGATACCGGAAGTTCCGCCAGCAATAAAGTTCCTCCAAAAATTTTGGAGTACAACTTCAACGTTAGTACTTCGGGACTTGTCTCAGCTATTGGACGCGTACCCGATGTAAGATGGCCTAAACCATTAAGGACGGACCCGGGTCAGCGAGATCCGAGCGTAGTGTGCGAATATCACAGGACCCATGGTCATCGAACTGAAGATTGCCGCCAATTGAGAGAGGAGGTAGCCCGGCTATTGAAAAATGGTCACCTCCGAGATCTGCTGAGCGAGAGGGCTAAAAGTCATTATAAGGAAAGAGAATCTTATCAAAGGTTCGAGCCTGTTGAACCCCAACATACGATCAACATGATAGTAGGGAGCACTGATGCCCCTCGAGGGCCGGTAATGAAACGGGCGAAGATTTCTATTGTCCATGAAAAGCGCACCCGAGATCATTCGACCGAGGGATCTATCTTCTTTAATGACGAAGACGCGGAGGGCATCATCCAACCCCACAATGATGCATTGGTAATTTCTATACTGGTCTTTAAAACTAAGGTCAAACGTATTTTGATTGACCCAGGTAGCTCGGCCAACATCATCCGATGGAGGGTGGTCGAACAGCTGGGGCTGCTCGGCCAGATCGTACCAGTGGCCCGAGTGTTAAGTGGGTTCAATATGGCAAGCGAAACCACAAAGGGGGAAATCTCACTGCCCGTAAATGTGGGTGGCACCATTCAACAAACGGTGTTCTACGTGATCGAGGGGGACATGAAATATAATGCACTATTGGGCAGACCTTGGATACATAACATGAGGGCAGTGCCTTCAACGCTACACCAGCTGTTAAAGTTCCCCACACCGGAAGGAGTGAAAACCATCCGAGGCGAGCAGCCCGCTGCAAGGGAAATGGTCGCAGTAGAGGAAGTGGCACATCGGCCCAAGGGGCCGGAAGAGAAATATGCGACAGGAGGGGAAGTTCCCAAATAGCAATCAAAGAGCGTCGGGTTTAATCCGGTGCATGAAGAGGAAGATTACGAGGTACCCAGGTCGTTCGTCATGCCGGATGACTCGGATGCAAGCCAGTCAACAGTAGAGGAACTGGAGCAGGTCATCCTGTTCGAATATCTCCCGGATAGAAAGGTATACCTGGGCACGGGGCTCACCCCGGAGCTCAGGCGTCAATTAATTAAATTCCTCCGTGCTAACGCCGATTGCTTTGCATGGTCGCATATGGACATGACAGGTATATCACCAGACATAGCAACTCACAAGCTCAGCCTGGACGGGAAGTTTGCTCCGGTGAAGCAGAAGAGAAGACCCATGGCGGAGGCTAAGCACGCATTCGTGAAGGACGAGGTAACAAAACTTTTGAAAATAGGCTCCATACGGGAAGTGAAATACCCAGAGTGGCTGGCTAACGTTGTGGTGGTGCCCAAAAAAGGTAACAAATTTCGAATGTGTGTTGATTTCAAAGATTTAAACAAGGCATGTCCGAAGGACTCGTTTCCGTTGCCTCACATCGATAGAATGATCGATGCAACGGCCGGACATGAGATGTTGAGTTTTCTCGACGCTTACTCCGGGTACAACCAGATCCGGATGTACCCGGAGGACCAAGAGAAAACGTCCTTCATCACCCGGTACGGGACCTACTGTTATAATGTCATGCCTTTCGGATTAAAAAATGCCGGTGCAACTTACCAACGCCTAGTCAATGGAATGTTCGAAGAACAAATAGGGAAAATAATGGAAGTTTACGTTGACGATATGGTTGTTAAGTCCCTGGAAACAGAGGACCATTTAAAGCATTTGCAGGAAACCTTCGATGTGCTTCGCAAATACAACATGAAGCTCAACCCGGAGAAGTGTGCCTTCGGAGTAAGATCTGGCAGATTCCTGGGTTTCATGGTGTCAAACCGAGGGATCGAAATCAACCCGGACAAGATCAAAGCCGTCGAAGATATTGAGGTGGTGAGAAACATAAAGGGTGTCCAGAAACTCACCGGGAGAATCGCAGCGCTAAGTCGCTCCATATCGAGATCCTCGGACAGGAGTCACCGGTTCTTCTCCTTGCTCAGGAAGAAGAACGATTTTGTCTGGACACCCGAGTGCTAAGAAGCTCTACAGGATTTGACGAAATACTTGTCTAGCCCCCCTCTACTGCACACGCCGAAGGCGGGTGAGACACTATTTCTATATCTAGCTGTCTCCGGAGTGGCGGTAAGCGGCGTTTTGGTCCGAGAAGAATCAGGTACGCAATTCCCCATCTATTATGTGAGTAGAACATTGGGGGACGCGGAGACCCGTTACCCCCATTTGGAAAAACTGGCATTAGCACTAGTGAGCGCCTCCAGAAAGCTTAAACCTTATTTTCAAAGCCATCCCATATGTGTAGTAACTACTTATCCTTTGAAAAATATCATGCATAAACCGGAGTTGTCGGGTAGGCTAACGAAGTGAGCTGTAGAGGTTAGCAGTTACGACCTCGAATACAGACCCCGAACGGCCATCAAATCCCAAATCTTGGCCGATTTCGTAGCAGACTTCACCCCAGCCATGGTTCCCGAGGTCGAAAAAGAATTCCTACTAACCTCGGGAAAGGCCACGGGCATTTGGTCTCTGTACACGGACGGGGCCTCGAACCTTAGAGGTTCCGGGCTCGGTATTGTCCTTAGGGCCCTAGCTGGTGATGTCATCCGACAGTCCATCAAAACTACCAAATTAACTAACAATGAAGCCGAGTATGAGGCTATGATTGCAGGTTTGGAATTGGCCCGGAGCATGGGGGCAGAAACTATCGAGGCAAAGTGCGACTCGCTCTTGGTCGCAAACCAGGTGAATGGCACGTTTGAAGTCAAAGACGAACGGATGCAGAGGTACCTCGAAAAAACCCAAGTGGTACTTCACCGATTTAAAAAATGGACCATGCAGCATATACCAAGAGAACAGAACTGCGAGGCCGATGCATTAGCAAATTTGGGATCTGCGGTCGAAGGGGCCGAAATCAACCCTGGATCAACGGTGCTACTATAAAAAACGGCCATGGAAAGCGGACACGCCGAAATATATTCAACAGGTTTGACTTGGGATTGGCGCAACAAATACATTGACTACTTGCGTGATGATAGGCTCCCAAGCGACCCGAAGGAGTCACGCTCGCTACGAACGAAGGCAGCCCGTTTTTGCTTAGTGGACGGCCAATTATACCGACGCTCTTTCTACGGACCCTTGGCTAAATGTTTGGGCCCTGGGGAAACGGAGTATGTGATGAGAGAAGTACATGAAGGAACCTGTGGCAATCACTCCGGGGCGGAAGCTCTTGTCCGAAAGCTTATCAGAGCCGGATATTACTGGAATCGTATGGATAAGGACGCGAGAAATTTTGTCCGAAAGTGTGATGGGTGCCAGAGACATGCCCCGATGGTTCACCGGCCCGGGGAGTTGCTTCATTCGGTGGTCTCACCATGGCCGTTCATGAAGTGGGGAATGGACATCGTGGGTCCATTACCCCGGGCACCAGGTAAGGCACGTTTTATCTTATTTATGACTGACTATTTTTTTAAGTGGGTCGAAGCACAGGCCTTTGAAAAAATCAGGGAAAAGGAGGTTATCGACTTCATTTGGGATCACATCGTCTGCCGTTTCGGCATTCCGGCCGAAATAACTTGTGATAACGGTCCTCAGTTCATGGGTAGCAAGGTCAACAGCTTTCTCGAAGGGTTGAAGATCAAGAAGATTGTGTCGACCCCATATCACCCATGTGCAAACGGACAAGCGGAATCCACAAACAAAACAATAATCCAAAACCTAAGGAAAAGGCTAGAATTATCGAAACACCATTGGAGAGAAGTATTACCCGAGGTGCTATGGGCGTACCGAACCACGGCCAAATCTAGCACGGGCGAGACCCCTTTCTCATTGGTATACGGGGTCGAAGCCCTTATCCCCGTCGAAGTAGGTGAACCGACTCTCCGGTTCAGGTATGCAACCAAGGAATTAAACGGGGAGGCCATGGCCGTAAGACTCGACCTCGCCGATGAGATGCGTGAAAGAACATTGGTGCGAATTGCGGCCCAAAAGCAGAGAACGGAAAGATATTACAATCGGAGAGCCAACTTTCGGCATTTTCGAGTTGGGGACCTGGTACTTCGAAAAGTTACTTTGCATACGAAGAACCCAAACGAGGGAAAGCTAGGACCAAACTGGGAAGGACCGTACAAGGTGACCGGTGTAACGGGCAAAGGATCGTACCAGCTGGAGTCCATGGATGGGCAATGCCTGCGCAACAACTGGAACATAGCCCACCTAAACAGATACTACTGCTAAGGTATGATCCCCTCATATATACCTTTTGTTAACCGTGCTGCCTTTTTTACAGGAAATCGAGGACGGCACAAAACTAGAATTTAGAGCACGTGTTGCACTCTTTTCCTTAGTGCGGTTTTGTCCCAAAATGGGTTTTCCGACGAGGTTTTTAACGAGGCAACAAGTACAACGTGCTACGCGACGAAGATAAAGGGCCAGAACTCGGGCATCCGAGGATACATCTTCCGAGTGGGGGCTTAGTAACACTCACCCGACCTCGAAGCTCGGACAAGTGTTAAGGGGGCACAGTACCCACATCGGAGCATGAAACGATAAAAAGAAATAAAGAAAGAAGCTCATCATCTACCACGGCAGAAACAAAGGCCGGCCACTGGCCACCTCCCTCGATGTAAGGACCAAACGATCATAATGAATCGTGTCCCATTCAGCATTTGCCACGGCAAATACAAAGGTCGGCCACTGGCCACCTCCTTCGATGTAAGGACCAAACGATCATAATGAATCGTGTCCCATTTAGTGTTTGTTACGGCAAAGATACAAGAAATGAAAATTCTCATATGTACAAACACTTGCAATACAGAAAACATTACAATGATCGTATTTCGGCATTGTTCAATTTATACGCCGTACAACGGACACTATGGCCGAAATTAGACAAGGCCAACGAGGCCATCGCACACCGGCCACGAAAAATGCCGGTCCTAGAAAAGCCCCTACCGGACACAGAAAGATCCGAAGTCACAAAACATTCGATGAGTCCCACGGGCAGAGTTAACCAATGACTACTGATCATCTTGTCCGAAAACGGACCAATAATTCGAGGTAAAATAAAAATAAGTACTCAAACGAAGACACAAGAGAAGTGCAACTTTCATGTACGCAAAGGATACTTTTATAAAGAGTGCATTTACATCAAAAGTTAAAAGGCCGGTAAAGGCAAAAAAAAAAAAAAAAAAAGGCCAAGTGAAAATCCTATGCTACTCGGCATGGCTAGAGGCAGAATGATCGGACTCGGTTCGTTCGGAATCATCCGTGTCGGACTCGAGGGCATGGTTTGCCTCCTCCTCCATCTCTTTGGCCTGGTTTATCAGGGCCGGAAGATCGGAGAATCCGCGATCGGCCTCTTCGAGGGTGAGTCGCCGAGACTTCCACTTCTCATACTCGGCGACAATGGCAGTATGGGCCTCGGCCGCTTCCACGCCTTTCCAGGCTTCTTCCAAATCGGCCTCAACTTTGGCCAACTTAGTCTCCAGCTCGGCCCGGCCAGTCACAGCAATAGTCCTCATGTGGACAGCAGCCTCTAGCTCGGCCTTAAGAACAACGTTGGCACTCACCGCCTCCTCCAGCTTGGCTTTTAAACCCTCATTTATCCGAGACCGCTCCTCGGCATTCTCTTCGAAAACTTTCATGCGTTCTTTATACAGAGCGGTATCAGATTCCAGTAGCTGGTTCCTCTCGGCTAAGCTCGCTGCATCGGCTTTCACCAAATCAAGTTCCCCTCGGAGTTGGGACACGGTGGTCTCCAGCTCGTCCAGCCTCGATGAAAATTGAGCTTTGTCTTGGCTAAGGCAAATCTTCTTAGCCTCGAGGCTTCGATTATAGTCAGTCATGGCGGCCAATTCATTTTTCAAACGACGATTTTCGTCCTTGGCCTCATCAAGCTCGGGACGAAGGTTGGCGAGGACGGCGGTACGACCCAACTCCTCCTCTTTCTCTCGAAGGAGATGCTTATATTTCTCCGTTTCTCGGCCTTGGGCATCTAGTTGGCCTCGAAGATCGTCCATCGCGTGTTGGGCACGAATAAAGGCTTCGTTTACCAGTACTACACTCTACAAGGGAAGCAAACATAAAGAGTTAGAGAGCATAAAGTCTACTGATATACAAAGATGGCCGAGAGTCTTACCCAGTTGCCCGCATGCATGCCCTCATTCATAAGGCACTGCCAGGTGACACCGGTCATTTTACGCTTGTCCGAGTCGGAGACAAGAGGTCGCAAATAACTTGCTACTCCTACCGGACGTGATAGGAAGCCGCAATCCTCGGGGACGGTGATTACGGCCGATCTGGTCCTTCGTGGTTCTATGCTCGGGGCTGGGAAGATGGCCACCAGGTTGTCTCTAGAGCCAGATTCTGACTGTCGGTTGGCCGACCTCGTGACCCGAGGAATTGGAAGATGACCGAAACCGGCAGCGTCATCGGTAGCAGGAGGAGTAGTTGAAAACATATCTTCAAAGTCTTCAACCCTCGGGACAGGAGTTGACGAACTTGGCGTAGACTCGATGTTCCTGGCAAAAACCGGGGGCTCCGGAGCAGAAACAGGCCCGTGGCCGGGCGACGGACGAGCCTGAACGAGGGCTTCGGTCTTCGGGACCGGAACAGTCCTTTTATCGGTTGCAGCGCCAGCCATTTCCCCGGCTCCCTTTCTCTTCTGCAGGGGAGTATCTTCCGAGGAAGTTTCACCTGAAATGTCCACAAATTCAACCGACCGAAGAGGAGCCGGGGAAAGGATTTCTTCCGCACCTGAAGGAAGAACGGGAATCAAGATACTTTCGTTGATAGAAGGCAAGGGCGGTACGGAGGCAGTCTCCTCGGGTACTGGGGCCGTTGACGGTGCCAGGTCGACCCTCCGAACTATGATGTCGGGCTCCGTTTCCTCTCTCGGGGGCCGGGCAACGCTTCTTGCTTTCTTTCGTTTGGACGGCTGCCCCTTTTCGGAGGGTCGTTTCCTTTTGGTAGCTTCGGCAAGAACACGGGAGGATCCCGCCGTATCGAACGCGGACGCCGGTGCAGGGGAAGCGGCCCCCGACTCTGATCTAGATGCCACCGAGCCCTTCGGTAAACCTGAACGACAAAGACGTAGGCAGGTTAAGAAAACGGACGGCCTCGGATGGCTAAAGATGCAGCAAGATCGAAGGAAAGTCAGATGTTACCATGATTTTGAGCGATCCATCGACCGCGTGACAAGTGGGCCCAAGTCCGGTCCTCGTAGGGAAGCTGGTTAAGGAGCGTCGTGACCCACTCGCTCAGATCTCGAATAACGGGGGGAACAAACCCATTTGCTGCAAAAATAAGGAAAGGGCGGTGAGAAAACGATACCATAAGCGACTGAACAGGTAAGGGCGATTGCTCAATGGATCGGACTTACGTTTGTCGTTCCATTTCTCCGGAAAAGGTAGATGGGCGGCCGGGATTATGTCTTCGGTTTTTACCCGGACGTAGCGTTCTAACCATCCCCTGTCCCGGTCTTCGTCCATCTTCGAGAAGAACGGGTTCCGGCTGCGCTTGGTCAGTTTTATGATACCGCCCCGGAATATTCTTGGGGAATACAGGCATATAAGGTGGCCCAATGAGAATTCCTTCTCAGCTCTGTTGGCCAGCAACCGGAGACAAGCAACGACCCTCCAAACAATTGGGCCGATCTGTGCCAGAGTCACGCCGTAGGTCCGGCACATATCCAGTATGACCGGATTAACCGGGGGGTCGGGCTTAAGGGTAAAGGGATAAGTGTATACATACAAGAACCCTTCCCGGTAGTCGGTGATGGATTCGTCTGGCCCGGGTGCAAAAACCCTTACCGGGCGTGTGTCCCACCCACAGTCTGCCCGGACTGTGTCTAGTTTATCCTCGGTTATGGAGGAAGGATATCGCCTCACGTCGTATCCCCGGTCCGAGACGGCAGAGGGCTTCTCTGCCTCCAGGTCTTTATTGAAGTTAAATTTGGCCGGTATAATATCCGAGGCCGTAGTTTCGGGGTTAACCTTTTGTTGAGTTGGGGATGCAGCCTCGGCCCTAGGAGATGAAACTGAAGGGACTTCGGTAGAACTGGTTTCGGACATGTTGAAGGAATGGAGGGAAAAGGATTTTGGGAAATGACGCAAAGAAAATGAAGGAAGTAACGATTTGAGGAAGCAAAAGAGCAGTTGGCAAGAATGATGATCAAATTAATTCCCCCTCTTTTTCGTATAGATGAGAGAAGTTTTGGCAACAAGTTTATGATAGAAAGGACGGATCTGGAACACAAAGGGAAGAGGAAAGGAAAGAACAGATCGAAGAAGTGAAAAAATGAGGAAATGAGGGGCTTTATATAGGCATAAGGAAGGGAACGGTTATCGAGGACGGCCAATCGAGGATCGCCACGTGTCACATCATTAATACGAAGCGACGCGAAATGACGTGCAAAAGGCGGTTGACAGGAACGGACCATCCGGAGTGGGACACGTGGCTGACAGAGGGGAAGACGTGGCGCACCCATTCCCGCCAAAATAAGGAGGTAGAGATAGGTCGTCCGGGCGGTCGGATGCATGACTCATTCACTTCCCGTTACTCCAATAGATCTTTGGTCCGGGAAGCGCGGGGCTATCTGTATACAGTAAAAAACCGGATACGGGTCAATCCGGGGTAACTGTGTACCGGAGAAAGAAAAGGGGCGAGAGTTCGTACGGGGACATCAGCCTTCCGGATAAGCACTTTGATCAAGGCCGAGTGAAAGCGCCGTCTGACCCGGTCTCTAAGCCACCGAGGGTTCGGGATCACTCCCCGGTGTCTCATCACCGTTGGTCCGGTCTCCGTGAGTCCGTTGGTCCGATGTGACCGTTGGTAGGACGTGTCAGTGGTATCACATCATGGTCAGCTGCCAACTGTGCGTGTGTCAGACGGCGCCGTCAGTCAAATCCCACCAAACCCGTGCAGGAGCTGTCCCTTTTATTACTATTTTATTGAACCCACAGTGGAGGAGGCCCATGGGTTCATTACTATAAATAGAGTACTCCCACCCCCTTTAAAGGGGTTGGTTCATCTTTTACTTTCAAGAACATTTTGTAACACAATATATATATACATTGATCCAATTCTAGTTAATTCATTATTGATCTTGTTTATAGCAAATTTGGTCGTTTATGTTGAACGACTTAACAACCGGCTCGTCATACGCGTAGTCATCCGGTGTTTATGCTCCTCATTCGTGTATTGAAAAGCATTCTTATCAACTCTTTATAATCCATATTCAGGCCCAAGCACATATCCTATATCCACATACAAATTCAATTGGTTACCAAATCTGGGGTAAACACCTTTCCTTCCAAACAATCACCAAATGCAGCCAGGGATTAAACTCCATCTTCTCTTTTACTCCTTTGTTTCCCCTTTTCTGTTCCAACTAGAGAGCAAATCCAGTGGGTTCATTGCTATTCTCTGGCTCAAGCCTATCATAGCAAGAAATATATCCCAAAGTTGTGTAGTCACTCTAAAATGCATAAACAAATGAGTATTTGTTCTGCTGTTCTCCCCTAAAGTGAGCAGATGGAACATAGTTCCATTCCCCTTTTTTGTAACTTGTCCTGTGTTAAGCATTTCTACCTTGCAACTAACCAGATAAAGCACGCCACCTCGTATGGAATGTTAGCCTTCCATATCTGTCTCCATGGCCATTGAGAATTCAAATTGCTAACAAAAGTTTAGCATGTAGTATGCTATTCTTACTGAGAAAACTCCAAGACTGTGGCCACTCCACCAGATTCTGTCTTGGATCTGAGTAATTCCAGTGAATTGAGCTATGGTGTTGAGGAATTTTGCATATCTATCTATCTCCCAATCATTCAAAGGCCTCCTGTAGTTTAAATCCCAACCATGATATCTCCAAACTTCCCTAATAATGTTAGCCTTTTTCTGCTGATTTAAGACATAAAAGGAAAATATATATCATCGAATTAAAATTCCTACCTACAAAAGATAGTTGATAATAATCCGTTCATCGTGTGAATCTGTTCGAAGAATATTCAAAAATGTTATCATACTCAACAATATTATTTCTATTATATACAAAGGTAAAGAGATGAATGACCAAGGGCACATTATGGCCATTTCAAAGGTATTAAATACATCATCCATTGAATCTTCCTGTGTGGACACGGGTCAAGGATTCAATCTTCACTCTCTTCCTTAAAGGCACTATTTCCCACTTTACTAATTGAAAGTAACCAGCTTTTTCAATACCAAATTTTAATACCTTTTAACGGTAAAACTCATACATACTCCTATCACGCGGCTCAATAGAATTGGTGGCCTAAAGTCAAATCTTAATAAGAAGTTTAAAGCTTATTCAATAAAATTAGCTTCTGCATGCATCATATGTGCATTGGACGTGCATCCCGTGCGTGACACGTGCAACTCGTGTCAATTAATGAAAATTTTCAAAATCACATATATATTGTTAAAACATGTACTAGGTATGCAACAAAATTAAAAAATAAAAAATAAAAAAAATAGTGCAACCTCAAATTGATAAAGGATGATCCTATTTCAACAGCGTTATAGTTAAACTTATGAAGATAATATAACTAGTATGATACTCGCGCGATGCGCGGCAGACTGTAGTTAAGAATAGTAATCATATATGAGTGAAAGTATACTTTATTTATGTTTTTTTCTTTTGAATTATGTGCTCAACACATAGGCTTTTCAACTACACCTTATAGACTTCATTTCTATCATTTTAGTTTGAAAATGGACTTCATTATATGATTATATTATGTTAGATGACGATATCCATATTATGTGTCCACATATACAATGCAGATGCCAAGAAAAAACTTGGTTTAGAAGCACCGATTATAGAAAATTAAGTATTAACCTAATTAACAAGTAGAACATATATAATATGTGACAATATTAATGGCACAACTTGTTGCCAGAGCCGGCCGAACCATAAGGCAGATAAAGCAATGTCTTGGGCCTCACTTTTTTCTAAATGCATCCTATATGCTTCTAAAAATTGTGTGTACTGTTTTCGTTAAATTTCAAGAGATTTTTTTTGGGAGAAAGTATAATAACTTTTGACCTTTTAATATGGGGACATTGCACTAATTGGGGAATGGAATAATTTTAGATAGGGTGAAAATGATTTTCACCCCTAACTTTACTTTGAAAATCAACTTCTCCCCTCAACTATGAACAATAGACATTCTCTCCCTTTTATCATATGCAATGTCTATTTTATCCTTGATATTTTCAATCCTGCATCTATGTAAACCTTTTTATATTATATATATATATAAAAAATAACCTAGCTATTTATAATTTTTTATTTAAGTTCATTAACATTATAATTAGAATAATCCTTTTATGAATTTTCCACATAATGTAACGTTATTTTTTTATGATTGCTATTTTAATATTAAATGCATTAAGTATGTATATATGTATGTACAAGAATGTGTATGTGTATATTTAAGTTCCATTCTCTCTTATGCACTATTGTCTTTATAGATAAACGAGTTTTAGTTGTTATTAATGAAATATTTTTCAAATTATAATTTAAGATTCATTTACGATATAAATAGATATTCTTCTAAGAATTTGTTATAAAATATATCTCTATTTTTATTAATTAATTTTTATATTACATGCACTGTAATATAGTTATAAAGTTATTATAACCTATTATTTTCACGTGTATAAATAGATATTAGAGTTTTGATTATTATTAAACATTTTTTAAAATTCTTCTCATTATTTCATTATAGAAAAAAATTAACTTATACTCAATTAGTATTTCTCACTTTTCGTTTTCTGTCTCGAAAATAATGTTTATTTTTTCTATAAGAAATTTGTTAAATAGAATAAAGAAAATAATATCATGATTTTAAAGAAGTAAAAAAATAAAAATAAAAAGATAAGTTAATAATGTAAGGGTAAAATAGGCATTTAAGAAAATCAGTTAGGATAAAGGGGGGAGAATGTCTATTGTTCAAAATTGAGGGGGAAGTTTGAATTTTAAAGCAAAGTTAGGGGGTGTAAATGATTTTCACCCTTTTAGATAATTATAGTTACTTTGTTATGTGGGTACCTATTTTATTACCTCATTTATATCCTAACTAATAATATGAAAAACACATTATTATTCTTATATTTACCTTTTTTATTCTCCCTCTCACTATCTCATATTCTGAAGTCTCCCAATTCTAAAACGGCTACAAAACTTATTGTGTTTGCTTACAAAAGATCAAGATTTGCCTTTTGATGTCTTTTTTCAAAATTTCAAGCATTTCAACAAGCAATCATTATATTGAAACAACGCAACACTATTTCAATAACATTGTATCAACTTATCAAACTTTTGAGCCAGGTTTTATTATTAAAATTTATTAAATTAAATATGTCAACTAGAAAATATGAATCCGGTCATGTTTTGGTTATTATTAGAATTTATTAAATTAAATATGTCAACTAGAAAATATGAATCCGGTTATGCAAAAAGAGAAAATTTGAAGAACTAATTATTTTGAATTAGCTATATTATTAATTAAAAAAAAATTATTAGAGCCTCTAAATGAAGTTTGGCTTTCGGTCCTCGAGAAGGAGCTGGCCTGCTTGTTGCGGTGCCATTAAGCACAATTCGATTTTTGGCTTCCCGATGTGACAATTCGATTTTTGGCATTCCCTCAGTGACAATTGGTCCTCATAACCCATGTCTAACCCACAACTTCTAATATTTAGTGATAATAATAAAATAAAAAATAAATTAAAAGAGAACTGACAAAACGTAAATGTCTGGCGATAAATAAGTCGAGTCACCGGTAAAAGTGTGAAGAAAATATACCATCATATCATTGAATTAAAATTCTTACCTACAAAAGATAGTTGATAATAATCCGTTCATCATGTGAATCTGTTCGAAGAATAATAAAAAATGCTAGAGAAAATTTCAAAGACCTCCCTTCACATTTTGCTTCGTTTCGCTGATCTCCCCTCACATTTACAATATATGGCTATCTCCCCTATTTTAATTTTTTTGAGAAATATCACTGATTCGAACAGAGAATGTTTGTGGCCTTGAGAATAAAATCCTATTTTTCAAAAAAAAATATATATCTCCCAGTTCAAATAATCTAATTTGCGTTTTAAATTTGACGTGATTGTAATTTCTACGATTTTACTGCTTTATTATTATCATTATTTGATGTGGCACTTTTGCAACTCGAATTCATATAAATATCTTTCAATTTAAATTTAAAAATCAACCAATCAGTTCAATATTTTTTTATCTTTCTATTCGAATTACACATGTTAAGTGTCTCATAATATTTGAAGAAAGTTATCTTCATTTGTGATCTTAAGATATCCCTACTTTATGAACTAATTTTAGAGGTTAAACTATACCCGAACTTCATTTTCTTAACAGGATAAAGAAGTGTGTAAATCACCAGGAAAATATATAGGTAATTTTCCTGGAACAAATTAAAGAACTTCGTACAAAAAAATAATGGTAAAAAGAGTAATTTTTAAAAAAAAAAAAAAAAAAAAGTGTAAAACACTTACATATAAACTCACACAAGGACCACCGTAAGAGAATCCAAATTTAAAGTCAAGAAGTTCAAAATGAGTATTATCTTATTATAAGCTCGAACTCAAATTATCTTATTTAAAGGAAGGATCTTTTCTATCTCACTATGTCCGTGGATGGTATTGCGAAATAACTTTAAAAGCAATATAATACAGAAATACTAAAATAGTGTTTGTACATGTACAAAAAGGGATATCCATCCAAAAGCTCCTCTTTAAATTATAAACGTAGTCAGTTTCCTAGATACAAAACATATATAATCTAAACAGGAGCTTTTGAGTCGAAAATATTGAATTCAATTGAACTCGTATAGATCCGCATCTACCTACATGTTGCTAAATGTGTGGCTTTAATTAGTTGTACCTATAATGTTTTGCTAGATTATATATGTTAGAAAATGGTAATGGTGTTATAATCTTGTTGGGTTGCATGCAGTCAAGCATAATCATTTCTCCTAATTCTTCAATTAATTATATTTCTAGCTTATATCCTGTTGACGTATCAGTATCATTTTTTTCTCTGCAATATACACAAGAGTACTCTTCAGTTGAAGAAAAGGTTCGTGAGGAATCAAATTCCTCTTCTACTTTTACTAGGTTATCAATAAGTACTTCTCGCCAGGGGCATGCATAGTTTGGACAAACCCGAAATTCGAATATTTTGGACTTTTATTTTTCAATTTTCGCATTTTGAATTTGAAACTTCAAATTTTTGGATATCCAAAAATCTGAATTTCTTATACCTTATATTTCAGCCCACCAAATTATCCATTAGACATTAACAGATTACCTATATGTTCAATCTAATAACTTAAATATAGAATATGCAGGCAATGAAAACAAAAAGGAAATCTAAAAATTAGTCATTTTTATACCTATAATATGTTTGAATTTGTTATAAAGATGACTACTTTTTATATTTTCTTTTTGTTTTCATTGTCAGCATATTCTATGTATGTCATGCTTTTAGTATATTGGACTTATTAATTCATATATAGGACCTTGTTTGTGCTTCTGTTGCATTTTCTTGGTGGTGGTTTCATTGATTGTATGAATACTTTATTACTTGGATGACTGTTATAGCAGTGAGGAACTATTTATTAAGGCAATTAATATGAATATTTTATTTGATTGTTCATTTTTGTAAGAAGAAGAAACTATTTAACTTATAGGCCGAAACCGAAAATCGGAATTATCCAAGCCGGTTATCCGAAACTGAATTTAAAAAATCGATCCAATCCGAGCTTATTTTGGATCAGATTTGAATTGCATTTTGCGAAATTCAAAAACGGAATTATAAAACCGATAATTCTCAAATCAGATCTGTGCACAGCCATACTTCTCAAAGAGGTTTACTTGTAACTACCTTATACTGCTATACATAACCTAATTGGCTGAATAACTTTTACAGCTTTAACTCAATCGGTTAGAGCCCGTTTGGCTTAGCTTATAAGTTGTTGAAAACAACTTATAAGCTGTTTTCAGCTTTTTTGAGCGTTTGGCTGGCCAGCTTATAAGTCATTTTGTACTTAAAATAAACCCAAAAAAATAAGTTGGCCCGTTTGGCTTAACTTAAAAAAAAGCAACAGGCTCTTAGTTTCTTTATTGTTTTGTAGATAGTAGGATGGATGTAGAAATATGTTGTTTCTCGTGTTCTCAAGATGTACTTAATTCTGTTAGCAGTTCACCTCCACTATGTGGCAATCTTTCCTTTAGGGTGCGTTCGGTATGGAGGAAAACATTTTTCGAAAAATATTTTCCAATTTTCCATGTTCGTTTGGTCAAAATTTTTGGAAAACATTTTCCTTAAAAATGAAGAAAATGACTTCCCTAATCAAACTAGGGAAAACAAGTCCACACGTGGCATTTCATCAACCACTCAACCCCCAACTACCAAACCTCAACCACTACCGCAATCCATGCACCACCCACCTCCCACTCCCGCCCCACCCGGTACCACCCCTCCCCCCCCCCCCCCAAAACAATTTTTTTATTTTTCTTGTTTGGATTTCTACACCGCCACATCCCCCCCCCCCCCCCCCCCCTTCCCCACCCCATTTTTTTTTCTTAAAAGGGTTTTAAAAGTTTTTTAAAAAATTTTCACCCCACCATCCCCACGACCTGTCACGACCCATTTTGCTTAAGCCGTGCGGGCACTTACCTTTCCACCTCGATAAGCGAACCCTTATCCCAACAATGCACTAATACATAATTTGAAGAAAGTTAAGTAGCGGAAATCAATAAATACGTAAGTCTCACGATATACATAGATTGATAGTAGTAAAAAGTGCGGAAGACAGTAAATACTCCTAGGGTCTAGTCTGAATAATACAAGAGCATCTAGAGAGAATAATACAATATGCAAGTACTAATACATAATATCTATGTCTCTGGAATAAAGTAAGACATATAATAGGAAACTCTTCAAGGTCAGCGGACGCCATGCTCACCCTGGAAACTCGAATGAAAGCTGAAGAGTTGATCAACCACGGGTCAGAGAAGTAGATTCGACCTGGTACTCTGCATTCATAAAAGAATGCAGCACGTGCAGGTCAGTACAAACAACAGTACTGGTAAGCATCATCGGTCGACTAAGCATAGTTAACACAATTCAGAAAACAAAACAGATAAGCAGATAAACCAACCAAACATGAGATAATATAATCACAACCAAGTAACCGTCATCACCTATGTAAGCATCTAAACCCAATATATAGCAAGTCCGAGTATATCTGATCTAATCCAATCACCACAATAAAATCATCATAGCAGAATCATCACAATCCAATCATCACAACATCTCAATCAAGTCATAATCCAATGTAGTGCAATAATGGTATGAATGTGATGCCATGCCATGCAAATGAGGTGTACACATGTACTCCGGATAGAAATATCGACGTCTCGGTAGCACAACCCAGCGTGACTCGCGAAGTCTAAATGCCACTCGTCCCAAATCTTTACCCAACAGACAGACGGGACCCTGGCTAATTGCTCACAGGGGGAGTCTCACCGGCACCACCCTGAGGAACCCGCAGAGTCCATGCACTAACAACGATTCTGGGATAACATCGGAATCAGCCATGCAACAACGATGCCCGAAATAGCTCATCGGACATCGACCTCCTCACAGTCACTCAAATAAAAGAGTCTGTCAAATATCAGTTTCACACAATCAATGATTTCGGAATTGAAGCTCGGACATCGACCTTCTCACGATCACTCAAGCAAAAGATGTTCATCAAATATTAGTTTCATAAAATCAACGATTCCGGAATGGATCTTCGGACATCGGCCTTTTCATAATCACTCAAGTAAAAGAGTTTATCAAATATAAGTTTCGCTCAATCAACGATACCGGATCATCACCGGGTATCGACCATGCATGAATATGAGAGAATGCATGCAATACATATGTCAATCATCAACAATCTGGTTTAATATCACAAATACCACAACGAGGTATGCCAACAACGTATCGCATCATAATACCACAGTGGGTATGCCAAAGTCTATCAAGTCAAGTACCAACAATGGGTACGCCAACATATATCGAGAACTCAAGTACCAACAACGGTATGTCAATTTTATCCAAATCAGGACGACAAGCAGGACTCGATAGCTATCAACTACACATGGCATCAAGCCAACACAACTAATCAATCAGACACACATAACGGGGTGTCTAGTCCTAACACACATCAGGGCCCAACCTAAGGCAATATCCATCCCAACTTCATACCCGAAGGTTCACATGCTGTCTCCGACCTCATAATCTAAATATGTGATTCACTATACGAAGTCTCATCAAAGGCAAACGATAACCTACCTGGACTGCCGAATCGCAACACCAATAAGTCACTCTTTTGTCTTGCCCTTCCTCTGAAGCTCAGAACCAAAGTCGTCTAAACATTATCAAATTCTAAATTAGAAATCATGAAGAATGATACTAATATTGCTATGATATCAATTAGGTCCATTTTAACCCTAGAAATTGGGGAAATGGGCCCACAAGGGCAAAACGGAAAATTCGCAGGCAAAATACCGAATTAAGTACTAGGTGATCATAATTCAACCACTAATTGTTGATTTAACTCAAGGATTGGCCTAAATCTGATTTTAAGTAAAAACCCTCAAACTGGGTATAAACCCTAAGTCTCCAAATCCGAAATTCAACGTTAAAAGGGGAAGATACTTGATTAATAAGCTTTGATTAGTCAATATCTAACATGAACATCACTAATTTATTCATTAATAATCTAGGGAGATGTTCTTCCAAAACCCTCTCTCAAATTTCATCTCTAAGGGATTGTTAAAGGTTAGGGGAGAATCTATGATGCTTGTGATTAAGGAAGAGTAAAGGATTGGGCAAGTTTTACCTCCAAGAATTACTTCAAATTATCTCCAAGAACAGTTTCTACAAGCTCCAATATCGAGATAGGAAATAATGAGGGTCTATGACTTATTTAAGACACATTTAATGAAAAATAACTACTCGTCACCGCTGTAGCGGTACCTTGACCGCCCTAGAGGTGCCGCCCCAGCGACCACCTATCCGCTTCAGCAGTAATGACTAAAAGTCATTGACCGGTCCAGCGACAAGGCTATCGCTCCAGCGATGCCGTTGCCACGGTGCTGGTGCCGCCAAAGCGGGCACCAGACACCAAAAACTTAACCCAAGATTTCCTTTCGATCCGATTTTCTGACTAATTCCCGAGGCCATCTGCTCACATACCAGACAGATAGTCCCACATAAAAACGCGCTACGAACGCACCTATGGCCTCGAAATTCCCAACGGAGGTCTCATTGACCGAGACAACCCCCGGTGCCTTAATTCCAAATTTCCCTCCCAAGTCCCGAAATGCACCCAAGTGCATTGGGAACCGAACCACACACACAAAAAAGTTATAAACGACCATCCGGACCTCTCGGAATCGACGAAATTCCGAAAAAGTTTCTTTTGCCCAAAAGTCAATTTTGGGTCAACCATTTTTCACTTTAAACCTATATTTTCACCAAAGTTGCCCGAATCCGGTCTAGACACCTCGGGAAGCGTGTCAACGGTCCCCTCAGGTGAAAAATGAGCTAATCAATGCTCGGGAATGGGTGAAAACATCAAAAAGACTATAACGACCACACGGTTCGTTACACGACCGCCCACCCCCCCTCCCGACACCCACCCCCTTCAAGAAAATTAATTTTTTTTAAACTTTTCTTTTTTGATTCTCCACACCCCCCACTCGAATTTTCTACTTCATATTTAATTTTATCTTTATAAAAAAAAAATTATACAAAAACTGAAAGTTTACGTGGTTAAAAATTTAAATTTTTGGAAGGGGTGGTGGGGTCGTGGGAGTGGGTGGTGTAAAAATTCAAAAAAAAAAAAACTTTTAAAACTTTTTTTAGAAATTTTTTTTGGGGGTGTCTGGTATGGGTCCGCGGGGGGGGGGGGGGGGGGGGGGTGTAGAAAATCTAGAAAAAAAATTAGTTGGGGGAGGGTGGGGGGGATGGGTGTGGGGGTTGGCGTGGTATGGGGTGGAGTTGGTGGGACTTGGTTGAGTATTTTTCGAAAAATGTTTTCTACCAACCAAACGAACATGAGAAAATAAGTAAGAAATTTACTTATTTTTTTTCACTACCCAAACGAATATGAGAAAATAAGTAAAAATTCATTTATTTTCCAAGAACACATTTTCCTCCATACCAAACACACCCTTAATGTCAAATACTAACACAGAAAATACATGATCGAGTTGTTGCTTCTTTATGTTGATGGTTTGGTGTAAATACGTATTGTTTTTTCAAGGGCTATGATGTCAGGAAATGCAATATTTGGCATGTTACATCAAACAGTTTTTTTATTATGAAACTGTCACTATTGCCTGTAGTGATGATTAACTTTTTTTCTTTCTTTTTTCCATTTTTGCGGTTTTTCCTCCAAGAGCAAAAACAACAAACGCATCAACAAAGGGTTAAAGTTTTATAACTCTAAGATGTAAAAGCTCTATAAGGTAAGTAGTCTGGTGGAATCAATTAAACTATATAAATAAAGTAAAAGATATTTAAACTATGAATATATTTTCACCCAAAAGAATAAATGTCAAAAGAAAACTGAAACCTAAAAATGGATTTGAAAGGCCTTCGGTATGGCCAAACTATCTTTACGTTTGCATATTATAATGCTACGTTCCTAGTTGATTCATCATCATCGTTTACATCCATATACCACAAGAAAATGCCACTCAAATAACGGGCTCTAACATCCACGATCGATTCCTTTAGCAACAGAGAACTCCTCACCGATGTCAAATAGTATCCTGGACCAAATTTTGTGCAATTTGATATATATAAACGAACTATTGCACACAAGTCTGAAAGAACATGTGAGGAATAGTTACACTGAGCAACATGGTATGCCCCTCATAAGGAAAGGAGCAATCATTCAGCAAAACACTATTTCAGCTAGAAAACCATCAATGTGCTAGAAGAACTTGAGTTTTCCTTTGGCGATTGATGCTTTTCCATGCTCCACATAGCATGCTGCTTTTTCAGTCCCTTTCAAGCCAGAACATGAGTCACCGGAAAATGTGACTGCAAAGTAGAGATAGATAGTGCAGAGAAATGCTAGGAGGACAAGTGCAGTTAGCAGGAAGCGGTGACGCTGAAGTAGAGTCGAACAGCTCCCAAATTCATCACCTCGTTGTTGTCTTTTAAATGATGATGAAGTTGAAAATGCAGTCTGCGACTGTGACCTCCTATGAGGTGAAGATATATTAACTTCAAGGACCATAGCTTATTCACTGAATCTTTTGCAACTGGACACAATTTCTCCACCCTACTTAAATTCAATATAGTAAGCATTAAGAGTGCTACAAAAGAGGCTGCAATTAACGGATTGCACACTTTTCTTTAAACGCATAATGTGTTGCGGAGATAGTTTTATACTACAGCAGGCAACACTTTAAGGCTCTTTTGAAAAAATAGTGCTAATGCATTTAGGCTATGCATGTGGAATGTTACCATGACTGCAACTTTTTTTTTTTTTTTTGGACAAGTCAAAAAGTTGCAGTAATAAACACCAAATAGGTGTCGAGAAATAAGCTTGAGTCATACATTATCTTCCACCAAATTGGACCAACTATCAATACAACATGGTGTCACTCCGCTTAAGTCCTACATTGTCTCCACGCCAAGTTCAAATTCTAGCAGAGGCAAAAATTATTAGGTGACTTCTTCACATCTATTCATATTTTGGAGGACAGAGTTATCCAATACATGTGCTGGTGGGAGATAGCAGGTACCCCGTGAAATTAGTTGAGGTGTTCGCAAACTAGCCCGGACCACGGTTATCAAAAAAAAAAAATACAACATAGTATTTTCTCGTCACACCAAAGCTCCAAGTGAAAAAAAGTTCTTTTAATGCTCTGTACAACATTTTCACTACTACGAAACATTATTCTATTCCGCTCACCATATACTCCAAAAGAGACAGAGCGGTGTCGTCTTGCATCTTGCCTTCGTTTCATTGCCAATCCTCTCCAATCTCCAACTCGCAATTGTTTCCTCCACTGTCCTTGGTAGCACCCAAGAGATATTAAACAACGAGAATGAAACAGATAGTCATAGGGACAACATGATATGCAACAAGAGCTGATTAATATCGTCTCCAAATAATTTGCCTATGCAAACCAGCTCACAACTATCCTCCTCCTATTTCTTAAACTAATCGCGTTTAAAATAGCATCTCGCTTTGCATACCAAACAAAGAAAGCTACTTCCTTTGGAGATTTGGTGTCCCAAACCTTTTTCCACACATCCCTCTTATCTCTCCTTTTCGACAACTCACAGTAATAGGATTTAACTATAAAGGATTTAGCGCCCACCCCCCTCCACATCAGTTTTATCTCCTCCCTCATCCCCGATTGGATAACTATATATTTTCTAAAAAGTTCCTCAATTACATCTTCTTCCCAATCTTGAATGGCTCTTCTAGAGCTTATATCCCATGTACTCCCTTGACAGTCTCACCTCAAATAATCAGCTACTAAAACATCTTTTTTTGTTGACCAACCCAAATGGGTATGCATCCTTTATGGGTACTTCTCACGCCCATACATCCTTCCAAATCCTAATCTCTCCTTGCCCCAATGTTTGTGAAAGTGAGAATCAAAAAAAGTGACAAGGATTGCTTTAAGCCGAGAAGCGAGAAACGAAGCGCTCACTTCATTGAAGTGAACGGCAATTTCAAAAGAATGTCAAGATGAACAAAGCACAAATAAATAAAATACTAACTCAACAAAAACTCCACAAATATCATATCTATTAGCAAATCTTTCAATTTAACAAGCAGCTAATATCCTCTATAGGACAAAACCAAAACCAAATTGTTTGGCGCCTCAAAACTCAATTTGAAACCGAAACAAATACCAACAAAAAAGACGAGAAATAAAAATACTATTGTATTGAATAAACTGAT
The DNA here is from genome assembly GCF_019175385.1 of Lycium barbarum. Classification (NCBI taxonomy): domain Eukaryota; kingdom Viridiplantae; phylum Streptophyta; class Magnoliopsida; order Solanales; family Solanaceae; genus Lycium; species Lycium barbarum. Next base: position 98,585,424 of record NC_083343.1, on the reverse strand, counting down.
TTTTTACAATTAAACAAACTGAAAAAATTATTTATTTAGATACTATTAAAAAAAGTATTTAAAAAACTGATTTTGTACTATTGAACCAACTGAGAAAGTATTTATTTAAACTATTAAAATAGTATTTAAACAAACAGATTTTTACTCTTAAACAAACTAAAACAAGTGTTTATATAAATACTACTAAAAACATTTAATAAACTGATGTTATTACTATTAAACAAACAACAAAAACAACATAACCAAGTGTAATCCCACTAAGGGGGTCTGGGGAGGGTAGAGCATACGCAGACCTTACCCCTACCTCGAGAGGTAGAGAGGCTGTTTTCGGAAGACCCTCGTCTCAAGTGCAGCAAATCAAACAGTTATGGAAAAGAAAGCATTGCAGTGAAAAGAAACATGGCAATTAATAAGGAAAGCATTACAAGGGGGGCAGCCCGGTGCACTAAGCTCCCGCTATGCGCGGGGTCCGGGGAAGGGCCGGACTACAAGGGTCTATTGTACGCAGCCTTACCTTGCATTTCTGCAAGAGGCTATTTCCACGGCTCGAACCCGTGACCTCCTGGTCACATGGCAGCAACTTTACCAGTTACGCCAAGGAAAACATTACAAAACATACAGAAAGAAAAACAATAGCCCCAAACAAAACCTAGAGATGTTCATAAAAGAGCATCAGTCGGCACTGAAGAAGACACAACGAGAAGTTCTAGTTTACATGATTATATGCCTTCTCATGTCTAAGTTGTACAGTAATCTTGGTTCCTTAGATCTCAATCTCGAATCAATCATCTCATTTGCTATAAGGGATGCATAATGAATTTGTCTTCATCCAACAAAGACATTCTAAGATGTTGAGATAAGATTATCCATCAACAGTTTCATCCTACCAGCTAGAACGTTGTATATTATGTTATACACTCCCTACAAGGCTAATGGATTTGAATTCTTTCATATTCTTACCTTCATTCTTCTAGGGATGAGCACGATGAAAGAAGAGTTGAAATGCTTTTCAAAAGTCCATGTGTGGTAGAAGTGGTCTAAACATTCCATTCCGTGTTACTAACAATTACCTAGTAATAGTGAGAACGTCATAGTGAATCCATCTGATCTGCCTTTTCTACCTCTCCTTCCTTTAAAGGTCTCCCCAATGTATCTTTTCCCATCATGGTGATGCACCTAAATAAGATTGCATCCAATATTGGTCTCCAATTCCCCCTATCCAAGTACAAATGCTAGTAAATTGTACTACTCCTTCCTTAATTTCCTCAGCCCCAATATATTCTCATTCATCTATTTGTATTTTCTCAATACAGTTATATCTCCTACGAGCATTGACCATCCTGTGAAAGAATCCTGTATTATTGTGAACGCAACTCTATTATTCACCTTTTCTTAAGGTTGATTGTATCAAACCTCTGGAATTATTAGGCCAACCTCTTTATCCATAATTGCAATTAAGCCCGATATTCCCATTCTTCAAAAAGTAAATACCATAAATCCCTGATCAACAGCACATAAGTGTGTTTAATTCACAGAGCGCCTCAACATTTCCAGCTCAATAGTCAGTATGCCTCAATCCCAAACTACTTAAGAGTTTGTAGTAATGCAAACATCTTCATACTCACTATTCATTGCGCCTAAATCCCAAACTAGATTTACATAGTTGCATTACGACTTAAGAGTCCAAAAATTAAACTCTATAGCTTGCGCGCACCCTGACTAATTTGATGGGATATCTGACCTCCCACCAGCAACAGGTACCTCGTAACTCTAATTAAAATCCTTTATTCCAAATCGACCTAAGGTATATATGGATCTCAATTTTACGGTAGTCACCTGTTATTCAATCGAATAAGATAAAAAAGATCACATATTTTTCTAAGGACAGGGAATAGACAATTACAACTCAAATTTAATCATCTAAGAGAGACGAAATAAACCAATGAATTGGACAAATAGATGGGAATACAACAGATCTGCAAAAGGGTATAGCTAATCGAATAAAAGGGAAGGCATACATGTAGCTTAAAGAAAACAATCAGACATGCAAGTAGGTGAGAGAATTGAAATGAGAAAGGGAAGAAGAGCTTACAATGAACGCCAAAAGAAAAAGTATGTCCTTCACCGATCGGAGGTCCTTTTCCGAGCAAAACGAATGAATTAGTGTATGTGTTTTGAGGGGTAATATGATAATCGAGAGGTCACTTTGTCTCTGTGTCTAGGAGAGATGCCCGCATAGAGTACGAGGGTCACATGCTTTCTCCAGAGATGACACAAGAGTTTGGACCTTTTAGTGTTGGGTTAATGTTAAGTCTGATTTTGATTTGACACAAAGTTTAAGAAAGTAAAAGAAGACTTATGAATCTTGTAGTGTTAAATTAAAGATACGTATAATGTATCAAAATGTCATTTAAGCTTGTCGTCTTGAACATGTCATGTGTAAAATTAAAATTAATGAATTGCCTAAAAAGGAAAGAGACAATTTTTTAAAACAGAAACAGACTAAAAAGAAAAGTAAGACAAATAAAATTGAAACGGACGGAGTACTATTGTGGTGACCGCAATATCATCATGCCACCTAGGTGCCATTTTTATCATCTGAGATGCTTACATAAGAGAAAGACTAGCAATTATGGTAAATTCCAGAGAAATATGAGGATTTTCTGTTAAAGACATTAGAACCCAATGAATTTGCTAAGAAAATCCTTGACTTTTCTAGCCTTGTAGAGAATTCTATAGAGTCCTTTATATCTTGTAAATATGAGACTTTTGTAACAATTATTATTTACTCATTCTCCCCTAGATGACTAGTATAAATAGGGGGCCGTTCATTTGTAAATGCGCCAAGCAAAATCAATCAAGCTCTCTCTAATACAAAAGCTTCTTTTAGCAAATTTCTCTTGTATTCTTTATCTATCATTTCCTTAGCGATCTTAAGTATAGTAATCTAGGCTTAGCGATCTTGAGTGTAGTAATTTAGGCTTAGCAATCTTTAGTGTATAGTAATCTAGGTTGACTTGGCATAACAAGATCGTGACCAAGTTGTCAAGTATTGCACGTGCGCTTAGTTTAAGACTAAGGGTGTGACCACGTGGTATTAGAGCGAAGGTTGCAACTAAGGGAATGAAAAAACGACATAGAAATCAACGCTACTAAAACCAAAGCCAATGTCACAAGATGTCGCTAGCAAGAAGGGTCATAACAAAAAGAAGGATGCCTCAGACAACATCGAGGTTTTGTCAAACAAAGGGCTTACATCTCAAGGAACATCTTCCACTGGGGTGAGCGAGGATGATGTGGAGGTCTTTCCTGAGGACGTCTCGCTCGATAGAGAGTGGGTTATAAAGGTTAATATGAGGATGGATGTTGTCAAGATCTTTAGCCAACGCTTAGGAAAGGTAGAGGCACCCTAAGCGTTCTTGAAGGGCACACTCTTGAAGAGATTGAGAGCGTCCAGAATGACTTGGAGGGACACAAGCAGGCAAAGTTTGAAGTAAGGAGAAATGTTACTGCCTTGGATTGCAGGCTCATAGAGGTTTTGAGTACCATTGATGTCTGCCATAGAGGCAAAAATAGAGGCATTCGAGGAGCAGGTCGATGCTGGTGTAGCCGAGGCAACCAGCAATATTGTTGTGACGAGGGAGGCTAAGATCGAGGCTCCCAAGCCCAAATAATGTCTTGTACGAGGTCGTACAAGACACAAACTTAGAAAGTTGAAGCAGACACGAAGCATACACAACTATGTTAAGGAGGTCACCATGCTTATGCTTTGAATTCCCAACCCTACCAGCCATGACTTATTTTTTCACTTCATGGACGGATTACAGAACTGAGCTAAGCAGGAGTTGCAACATCGCCAAGTCACATATACAAGGCAAGCCATAGTGGAAGTCGAATCTTTCGTGGATTTGCATGACAAATATGACGAAGGCAATGAGTCAAAGAGTGGCAGAGCTAAAGGTGGGGGAGACTGTGGCTAAAGCAAAAAGATACATCAACGACACCCCAAGACTCAAGATACCAACAAGTTAGATAGTAAGAAGTCGATTGACCGCCAGGGTACGCCGAGAAGAAGGCACATGCCGAGAAGTAGGAATGCTACATATGCAGAGGTCCATACGGCTTCAAGAATTATCCTGAGTTAAAGAGTCTTACGGCTTCAAGAATTATCCTGAGTTAAAGAGTCTTAGTGTCACGACCCGACTAGGGGGCCATGACGAGTACCCGGAGCTGACTACCGAGCACCACTCGTTATGCTAATCATCATACCCAACCTGAACATACATAATCTCCAAGATACTATGTAAATATACATAAGCCCTCTCGGCTGCAAAAATGATATACACAAATATACACTAATGTATCCAAGGGGCGACTGCTACCCACACAGACGTATCTACGAGCCTCTACTAGAGTACTGAGACATAATGATGGAACAGGACCCCGTCGTGCCCAAATATATATACACAAAAGAATATGACCATAAGTTGCACCTCTGGAGTAGTGGAGTGCTCCTGTGAATTCGCTGATAAGCTTTGATAAGTTGGTATTTTACCAACTTATCTCTTCTTTAATCTTATATTTTTGCTATGTTTGATTGAGAAAATAGTGCATTTAATATTGTTTACATCTATTTTATATATTTTATGTGATTTAGAAGTGATCGGAAAAAACCAAGTGCAAATAAAGTCAAAAAGAGGTCAAATTGGAAAGTTTTGTAAAACTGTTAAAACTGGACAGTTTTGCAAAACTGTCAGCAAAATCGAGTCAGATTTACAAAAAATGAAAATCAGGGGTTTTGGTCTAATTTTGAGTGGGAAATTTTGGGACTACAAAAGCAAGCTTGAAGACATTATTTTTCATCTTTGGCATTTCAACACAAGTCTTGAAGAGCTTTGGAGAGCTAGGGTTTCATCCTCACACTTTGGAAGAGAAGATTTGGAGGCACCCAATGAGAAATTCTTTACCCATTTCTTCATCTCTTGCTATTTATTGAATATTTATGTGTGTAGTATTTCATTTCAATACTTGAACCTTGTTTATGAAAGTATACATTGTTTAAGTTTGGATTGAATCTCTTGTTTTGCTTATGTGTTGATTGATTTTATAATTAATAGAAGTTAGTTAATGTTGTTTTAATTATTCTTGTTCTTTAATTTTTCTTAAGGGAATTGCAAACCCTAGGACTCGCCCATTTATTTCGGTTTAAACTTGGATGAGGCAAACTCGAGATTGGGAAAGAATAATTAACAAGAATTTGGGGCGTTAACCCTCATCTAATGGAAATTGACCTAGGGATAGGGGACACCACTTGTAGCCATATTCGGGTGTTCTTAATGCTCCTAATTGCTTTAGGGATATTGAATTAGGTAGTCTAGTTAGTCTTCAGAAGAAGCTAATTTAGAGTCATTATCCGAGGCTAAGTAATATAAACTCACCATTATTTGTAAATCATGAAATACATTGGATCGTTACTTGAGCGTAGTTTCCTTTGTATCCATTCTTGTGGCCATTGATCATTTTACTTGCTTTCTAGATTAGTTTTAGCTTTGTTAGTTTTTAAATCAAAAACCAATATATTATCAAGTGTTTGGCTTGGCTTTGGAAGCGATAATTCCATACTTGTTTAAATCGCATAGTATATTGTTCCCCGTGGGATCGACCCCGACTCATAGTTGGGTAAATTACATTGCGGCGACCGTGTACACTTCCTCTTTGAGCAGTGGAATTAGACGTTATCAAGCTCCTACGGGTCTGCACCGTCTCCCTGTCTACTTGTGGGCATGAACACAGCGTCCAAAAAGAAAGGACGTCAGTACGACAAGTGTACTGAGTATGTAAGGCAAGAATATTACAAGCATAATAAAGGAATGATGAAACATGAGGCGAAGACATAACCTGCTTAGCTTTTAAAAGAACACACATGTTATGCATATCAAACATACCATCATCGTTAACTCGCGTCCGGGTAACTATCACACGCCGCCCACTAGTGGTGTCATGCCCGGCCCTTTAGGCACAGTGCAATCATAAGTTGCTTGCCTTCGCGGTGTCATGCCCGGCCCTCTACGCTCGGTGTAATCATAAGCCGCCCGCCTTAGCGGTTTTATGCTCGGCCATCTAGGCTCGGTGTAATCTCACCATCATGTATTTATCATAAAGCATGCATTAGAAATCAATTAAATACTACAACTCTATCGGGGTGACGTAAGGTAGAGGACCCCTGATTCTATTATGGAGTAGTCATGATCATCATGCCTCACCTTGAAGGAACTAGCATTATAAGGTGAGTTTAGCAACAATGAATAGCATCAAGGAATCATTATCTTCACAAGAACTATCATAACATAAGCTTTGGAATATCTAGGATTAGACTCATCATCATTATTATCATATTCGTAACATATATCTTATCTTTATATCATGAGAAGTTTTTATAAACATAGGCTCATAGTTTCCGAAATATAAGAAAATCAGGGAGAAATAAGGAAGTCATATTGTAAGGATCATGCCTTAGAAAAATAAGGAACTAGCCTTACATACCTTGATATCGCTCTAACTTTATCAATTTAAGCGCTTTCCTCCAATGTTCACGATTCTACATTCAAGAGAATTCGTACTCGAATTAGATGATCGGAAACATACTTAAGCTCAAACTAAAGCTAAAGCTAATGAAAACTGGGCAGCACTTCCTTTGTTCCTACAACTTTCTCCATATAATGAAACAACTCTCAAACCTCAACAACACACCCACAATATCGTAATCAATAAACTTTGTTAAGTTCGGCATTATCCAATTCCCACAATTCCTCTCAAGGTCATCCATAACCATGGCCATAATACAACACCACATTCATCCTCATATAATGCTTCTCCAATATTCTTAATACCATTTATAACAAGATTATAATCATAACATCTCAAGAATTAGGGTTCATGTCAACTATTATCCAAGAACACCATTATTTCACATTTGAGCTCCATATTCTACGTTCTTCCATAATCTAAGTCTTTCAACCCTTCAATATTCTAAATAACATGAAATGATCATAAAACTCACCTTTGATTGTGTAGGAATGAGTTTTGGATAGAAACGCTTCCCTTGAAGAAAACCCTAATTCCTCTTCAAAAGAAATTCTTTACTTCTAGCAACCCCAATGAGCTTCCTTGCACTTGATTTCCTTGGATTAATGATGTTGATCCTTGAGTTGCCTTGGATTTATACTAGTGAAATATTTCGAACCTTCTAGAGGTCTTGAGAGAAGTGGAGAAGTGGGAAGAATGAAAAATTAGAAGTGGGAACATGTATTTATACTTGGAAATTATTCAGCCCGTCGGGACTTATACGGACCCTTATACGGTCCGTATAACATTATATGGTCCGTATAAGTGTCCGTATTTCACCATCAGGGAAAACATCTTTTCTGTTGGGTTATACGAACCCTTATACGGACCGTATAAGTGGTTGTGTAACTCCACTTTTCTGAAATTATTTTCGTCATTTCATTTGATCTCCAATCCTTATGGAACCTTCTTAGCACTTCATTAACAATATAAGGAGCGTTATAACTTTTCCTCAAGACATCATTAGATCAACATTAGCTCGGTACCTGCAACCCCTTTCAAAACACGACTTATACTTAACATTCTTCAACGAACTTTCTTTCTCTTGCTTCAAACGTCTTTGGAATCTTAATTAGAACCGTTAAGTAACCTTTCTTACTTGTAGGGATATCTTATTCATCTCACCCTGCGTTACTCTATCCACCACATAATGACATGAAATTTTTCGAGGTGTAACACTCTTCCTAAAAACATTCGTCCTCGAATGTTAAGTTCTCGGGAATTCTACAGAAATTTTGCCAGGGTTTCCCCTATAATATGTAACTACCATCCTGTCACAACAACCCATAATACAATGCCTCACAGGGCTACAACACAATGGCAAGAAAATTTTGTCACACGCGACCCCAAAGCACTAAAAGAAATTATTACATACCTCATAATACTGATGTCTTATCTTGAATCTCTTCCTAGGGTTGAAATAAGTGTGGGTACTTGGACTTAATGTTTTCTTCTGCTTCCCAAGTCATTTCTTCTCGGTTATTGTTTCACCACAAGACTTTGACCGAAGCCACCTCTTTATTTCTAAGTTTCCGCACTTGCTTATCTAGTATGGAAATTGACACCTCTTCATAAGTCAATCTTTCTGTAACTTGAACATCATCTACCGACACGATTCTAGTAGGGTCTCCGACACACTTACAGAGGATTGATACATGGAAAACTGGATGGACTAATTCAAGTTCTGGGGGTAAGTCCAGTTCATAAGCTACTTGGACTATCTTGCGGACAATCTTGTAAGGTCCAATGTATCGAGGACTTAATTTTCCCTTCTTACCAAATATCATCACACCTTTCATCGGTGATATCTTCAGGAATACCCAATCATCAATTTGGAATTCTAAGTCTCACCGACTGTTGTCCGTATAAGATTTCTGGCGACTTTGGGCTGTCACTAATTGATCTCGGATAACCTTGACCTTTTCCACCGCTTGTCGGACCAACTCCGCACCTATTAGTTGTACTTCTCCAACTTCAAACCACCCAATTAGGGATCTACACTTTCTTCCATATAGAGCTTCATATGGGGCCATCTGAATACTGGAATGATAGTTATTGTTGTATGCGAACTCAATAAGAAGCTGTGATCATCCCAGCTACGACCGAAATCTAGCACACATGCCCGTAACATGTCTTTCAAGGTCTGAATGGTACGCTCAGCTTGCCCATCAATTTGTGGATGAAACGCTGTGCTAAGCCTTACCTGAGTACCCAAACCTTCTTGAAAGGACTTCCCGAATTTAGCTGTAAATTGTGCTCCTCTATCTATGATAATAGTTTTCGGGACATCATGAAGTCATACAATCTCTTTAAGATACAACCTTGCATAATCTTCTGCCGAATATGTGGTTCTGACTGGAAGAAAGTGAGCCGATTTCGTGAGTCTGTCCACGATTACCCATATGGAGTCATATTTTCGCCGGGAACGAGGAAAAACTACAATAAAATCCATGTTAATCACTTCCCATTTCCAGGCTGGAATTTCCATTGCTTGTAATAATCCTCCTGGCTTTTGATGCTCAATTTTCACTTGTTGGCAATTTGGACATTGAGCTATAAATTTCGCTATGTCTTTCTTCATTCCATCCGACCAATACATTAACTTGAGATCGTCATACATCTTTGTCACTCCTGGGTGAATGGAATACCGAGAATAATGAGCTTCTTCTAGAATCCGACGATGTAGTCCTGCAACATTTGAAACACATAGCCTGTGTCGGTACCTAAGAACTCCATCCACAGAAACTTCAAATGGTGACTTTTCTTTCTCTGAAAATGCATCTCTATAATGACTCAACTGGGGATCTCATATTGGCGCTCCCTCGCCTCCATATCTAAGGATGAAACAGCTGGGTTGTGAATGCCAATTCTTGCATCGCCTGAATCAATTAGACGAACTCCGAGGCTAGCTAGCTGGTGGAACTCACGAATTAACTCTTTATTCTCCAAAGGGACCTCACATAGACTTCCCATTGATTTGCGGATAAGTGCATCTTCTACCACATTCGCATTTCCAAGATGATATATAATATACTCACATCATAATCCTTTAATAATTCTAACCACCGCCTCTGCTTAAGATTCAACTCCTTCTGTTTGAAAATATATTGGAGACTCTTGTGATCTGTATAAATATCAACATGAACGCCATACAAATAGTGTCTCCACATCTTTAGCGCATGAATGACCGCAACCAATTCAAGATCATGGGTCAGATAGTTCTTTTCATGTTTCTGCAGCTGCCTTGAAGCATAGGGAATGAATTTACCGTGCTGCATCAACACACAACCTAACCCAACACCAGAGGCATCACAATACACAATATAACCATCTGGCCCTTCTGGGAGTGTCAGGACTGGGGCTGAAGTTAATCTATCCTTCAATTCCTGGAAACTGCATTCACAAGCATCATTCCATTGAAATTTTGCCGATTTCTGAGTTAACTTCGTCAATGGTGCTGAAATAAAGGAAAACCCTTCCACAAATCTTCTATAGTAACCTGCCAATCCCAGAAAACTACGGACTTCTGTAGGCGTTGTAGACCTTGGCCAAGTCTTCATAGCCTCAATTTTCTAAACATTTGCTCGAATGCCGTCTGCTGAAATAATGTGGCCCAGGAAAGTCACAAAATTTAACTAAAACTCGCATTTCGAATACTTAGCATACAACTCATGAGTCCGAAGAATTCCAAGGAAAATATGCAAATGGTCTACTTGCTCCGCTTCTGTCCGAGAGTATAGTAGAATATCATCGATGAACACAATCACAAACAGATCTAAAAGAGTCTTGAATACATTGTTCATCAAATTCATAAACGCCGTCGAAGCATTAGTCAACCCAAATGACATTACTCGGAATTTATAGTGACCATATCTTGTTCTGAAAGCTGTTTTGGGAATATCTTCTTCTCTAACTCTCACTTGGTAATACCTCGATCTTAGATCAATTTTGGAAAACCATTTAGCACCCTGTAATTGGTCAAACAAATCAACAATTCTTGGAAGCGGATATTTATTCTTTATCGCCACCTTCTTTAATTGCCTAGAGTCAATGCACATTCGTAGGGAACCATATTTCTTCCTCACAAATAGGACAGGTGCTCCCCACGGTGATGAGCTGGGCCTAGTGAATCCCTTCTCGAGCAAATCTTTCACTTTCGACTTTAGCTCTTTCAACTCTACAGGAGCCATTCGGTAAGGAGGAATAGAGATTGGTTTAGTGTCCGGTAACACATCAATAGAAAAGTCAATCTCTCTTTCCGGAGGAAGGCCTGGAAGTTCATCGGGAAATACATCCGGAAATTCATTCACTACCGAGACGGATTGAAAAGTCGGTGGCTTTGCTTCAGTGTCATGAACTCGGACTAAATTATAAATATAGCCTTTGGCGATCATCTTCCTCGCCTTGAGGTAGGAAATAAACCTACCTCTTGGAGATGCTGTATTACCTTTCCATTCAAGCACGGGTTCTCCCGGGAATTGGAATCAAACTATTTTTGTTCTACAATCCACATTAGCATAACAAGAAGCCAACCAATCCATGCCTGTATTCACATCAAATTCTAGCATTTCTAGCTCAATTAAATCAGCAATAGTCTGACACATACCACCACCACACAATTCATGTATACTTGCCTAGCCATTACGGGATCACCAACCGGAGTAGATACCTCAAAAGGTTCGATTGGTTCGGGTTTCACCCTAATGTGGCCAACAATATAAGGAGTAATGTAAGACAGCGTAGAACCTAGATCAATCAATGCATAAACCTCATGAGAGAATATAGATAGTATACTTGTGACTACATCCGGGGAGGACTCAAGATCCTGACGTCCGGCTAGAGCATAAATACGAGGCTGGGTGCCACCTAAACTGGATGCTCCCCCTCTGCCCCTACCACAGCCTACTGGAATATGGGGAGTCTGCCCTATCGAGCGCACAAACGAAGAAGAACCAGCTGCTGATCCTTTGGGCTGAACCCCACCTTTACCGTACCTCGAGGGACAATCACTCATCATGTGCCCAGTCTGTACACAAACATAACAAGCATCCGAACCTTGGCGACACGGGCCCGACTGTAACTTTATGCACTGACTACATCGTGGAACCGGTGGTCTCCTCTGGCTAGGATCACCTCCAAACTGCGAACCTGAGATCCTCGAACTTTGACCCAGACCAGAATAAATGGGGCGATCAAATATCCTGCCCGTAAATCGAGAAGGTGCACTCATCGCGGGCTAGCCCGAATATCTGGAATACTATTATCACTGACCCCCTCTATACTCACTACTAGCACCAACAGATCTAGTCCTCTTACCCTGTCCTCTATCAATATCACGCTCACCTCTCTGTGGCTGTTGCTGCTTCTCTAAATTCTGGGCGTGGGCTTGAATAGGGGAGATGTCCATCCCCTCCTGGCGTGAAGCTATCAAACAGTCTTTGAACAAATGTGGCCCCAAGCCACTCACAAACCTATGTACTCTATCTCCCATGTCAGCCACTATAGTCGGAGCATACCTAGCCAATGAATTAAAGTGAAGGCTATACTCCCGGTCACTCAGATTCCCTTGCTTAAGATTAAAAAATTTATCAGCTCTGGCCCGACGAACCTCGGGTCGTAAATAGTGGCAGATGAAGGCATCTACGAATTCTTGCCAAACTAGGGGAGGTGTGTTTTTCTTTCTTGAAGATATCTAGTTATTGTACTAAAGAACCGCCACATCCCGGAGTCCATAAGATGCCAACTCCACGGATTCAGTATCGGAGGAATGGATGATTCTCAACGTTCTGAGCATCTCATCAATAAAACCTTGTGGGTCTTCGTCCGGCTTTGACCCAAAAATTCTGGAGGATTTAAACTCATAAAATCACTGGCTCTAGCACTAGTCGCCTTGTCACCTGAACCCGTACTCTACTGCTGAGCCTGAGAAGCAACTAGCTGTGTCAATAATTGAATAGCTTTGGTCGTTTGTTGACCCGAAGCACCCGGTGGAGGAACTGGAGGCATAGGAGCCGAAACTGAAGCCCCCTCTTGTTCTTCTAGAATAGGCGGAGTGTGAGAGGTATTAGATGGAGCCTCATTTTGAGATTCACCTTCTTCTACATTCGTTAGCGGCTCCCTTTCTATTCGCCTTTCTATCGTAGCCTTGCCCTTTTGGGCGGCTATAACTTTTCTCTTTACCGGCATCGCTGAAATCATAATGCACAATTAGGAAGGAGAAAATCTTATAACACGGCTCTATGGCACAATCTAATAAGAAGAAGAACAATCATTTTTTCTAAATACCCCGCAGTCTCCTGTTTATAAGTGTGGCGCGCTTCACACCCATAAACAAGACTCTACTGAACACGGCTCATAGACACATCCTGGGACGAAACTGCTCTGATACCACTTTTGTCACGATCCGACTAAGGAGCCATGACGGGTACCCGGAGCTGACTACCGAGCACCACTCATTATGCTAATCATCATACCCAACCTGAACATACATAATCTCCAAGATACTACGTAAATATACATAAGCCCTATCGGCTGCTAAAATAATATACACAAATATACATTGTTGTATCCAAAGGGCAACTGCTACCCACACAGACGTATCTACATGCCTCTACTAGAGTACTGAGACATAATGACGGAACAACACCCCGTCGTGCCTAAATATATATACGCAAAAGAATATGACCATAAGTTGCACCTCCGGAGTAGTGGAGTGCTCCTGTGAATTCGCTGATAAGCTCCTACGGGTCTGCACCGTCTCCCTGTCTACCTATGGGCATGAACACAGCGTTCAAAAAGAAAAGGACGTCAGTACGAAAAGTGTACTGAGTATGTAAGACAAGAATATTACAAGCATAATAAAGGAATGATGAAACATGAGGCGAAGACATAACCTGCTGAGCTTTTAAAAGAACACACATGTTATACATATCAAATATACCATCATCGTTAACGCGCGTCCGGGTAACTATCACACACCGCCCACTAGTGGTGTCATGCCTGGCCCTCTAGGCACGGTGTAATCATAAGCTTCCTGCCTTCGCGGTGTCATGCCCGACCCTCTAGGCTTGGTGTAATCATAAGCTGCCTGCCTTAGCGGTGTCATACTCGGCCATCTAGGCTCAGTGTAATCTCAGCATCATGTACTTATCATAAAGTATGCATTAGAAATCAATTAAATACTACAACTCTATCGGGGTGACGTAAGGTCGAGGACCCCCGATTCCATTATGGAGTAGTCATGATCATCATGCCTCACCTTGAAAGAACTAGCATTATAAGGTGAGTTTAGCAACAATGAGTAGCATCAAGGAATCGTTAACTTCACAAGAACTATCATAACATAAGCTTTGTATATCTAGGATTAGACTCATCATCATTATTATCATATTCGTAACATATCTCTTATCTTTATATCATGAGAAGCTTTTATAAATAATAGGCTCATAGTTTCCGAAATATAAGAGAATCAGGGAAAAATAAGGAAGTCATATTGTAAGGATCATGCCTTAGAAAAAGAAGGAACTATCCTTACATACCTTTATAATGCTCTAACTTTATCAATTTAAGCGCTTTCCTCCAATGTTAACAATTCTACATTCAAGAGAATTCCTACTAGAATTAGATGATCGGAAACATCGTTAAGCTTAAGCTAAAGCTAATGAAAACTGGGCAGCACTTCCTTTGTTCCTACAACTTTCTCCATATAATGTAACAACTCTCAAACCTCAACAACACACCCACAATATCGTAATCAATAAACTTTGTTAAGTTAGGCATTATCCAATTCCCAAAATTCCTCTCAAGGTCATCCATAACTATGGCCATAGTAGAACACCACATTCATCCTCATAAAATGCTTCTCCAATATTCTTAATCATTTATAACGAGATTATTATCATAACATCTCAAGAATTATGGTTCATGTCAATTATTATTCAAGAACACCATTATTTCACATTTGAGCTCCATATTCTACGTTCTTCCATAATCTAAGTCTTTCAACCCTTCAATATTCTAAATAACATGAAATAATCATAAAACTCACCTTTGATTGTGTAGGATTGGGTTTTGGATAGAAACGCTTCACTTGAAGAAAACATTAATTCCTCTTCTAAAGAAATTCTTGACTTCTAGCAACCCCAACGAGCTTCCTTGCACTTGATTTCCTTGGATTAATGATATTGATCCTTGAGTTGCCTTGGATTTATGCTAGTGAAATATGTTGAACCTTCTATAGGTCTTGAGAGAAGTGGAGAAGTGGGAAGAATGAAAAATTAGAAGTGGGAACATGTATTTATACTTGGAAATTATTCAGCCCGTCGGGACTTATACGGACCCTTATACGGTCCGTATAACATTATACGGTCTGTATAAGTGTCCGTATTTCACCATCAGGGAAAACATCTTTTCTGTTGGGTTATACGGACCCTTATACGGACCGTATAAGTGGTCGTATAATTCTACTTTTCTGAAGTTAATTCCGCCGTTTCGTGTGATCTCCAATCCTTATGGAACCTTCTTAGCACTTGTTTAGCACTTCATTAACAACTTAAGGAGTGTTATAAATTTTCCTCAAGACATCATTGGATGAACATTAGCTCGAGACCTGCAACCCCATTCAAAACACGACTTATACTTAACATTCTTCAACGAACTTCCTTTCTCTTGCTTCAAACGTCTTTGGAATCTTAATTAGAACCGTTAAGTAACATTTCTTACTTGTAGGGACATCGTATTCATCTCACCCTGCATTAGTCTATCCACCACATGACGACATGAAATTTTCCGAAGTGTAACACTTAGGAATATGATGCATGAGCTGAAGGAGCAGACACAAGGAGAGAGTTCGAGCGCATCATAGTTGTGTACGATATAATACACTTAGTTAAAGTGTAAACTTTTATGTATGTTGAAACTTTAAGTTATAGAAAAACTTTGAAATTTTCTTTAAATTTATATTTATTTCAAATTCCATTGATGAGCTAATATAAATGTACATGTTTGTTATTTCACTATATTTGCATATCCCATGATTTTCTTTAAATCTTATCCTACTTATTTAAGAAACAATAGACGATTCATACTAGGCATGTGGAGCTTAGGCTATTTCTGAATTTAGGAAAGGATGTTGATCAACTAATATACACACTTAGGACAACTTCATAGTCTCTCTCATTATTTTTGTGAGACTCCACACTGATTCATAGGCAATATACTTACTTTTATTGTTTTGAGTCACTAATTTCTCAGGTGACTAAGTTCATTCCTTATCTTAGAGGTTCCATAGACAATAGATTATTCTTTTGGGATTGTAAGCTATGGTTACTCATATGAAATGCTTAAATGAATATTGTTATCGTTAAGTATTTTGAGTTAAAATGAAATGTATTGCCTTTTAAAGATTGTAATCATGCATGGGTTTCATCTTTTTTAAAATGATTGTGCTTTAGAAAGACTTACACAAATCTTGTTAGGACATATAGGTGGGATTCCCATATGGATTTGTTCTGCTGGAATCAGATAGTTTGTTGCATGCCGATCACATGGATTTGAGTCATGACAATCATATACGTATTTCTCAAAATAATCAAGTCATCGGTAACACTCCGTAAATTCGAGTTAAGTTTGAATCCATTAAGAGAGTGATAATGTGATGTTGTAGCTATACGAAGATCTATCGAAGTAAGTTTGGGTGGAAAATATTGTCTTATGATCAAGACTAATAGTGAAGTGTGTAGAATTTGATATAATCGATTTAGTTTACGCTAGGCCTGACTTTCAACGAGTATTACGGGTAGCTCCATTGAGAATCTGTAAAAACTCAAAACATGAAAGTTGTATCCCTTGGAAATATCCTTCCAAAAATATAAGGCTCAGCTCAATCGGATATGTGAGTACAACATTATGACCGTTTTACTGAAAAATTGCAGAGTAGTCCACTAGACCGATATGCCCCACAAATCGCAATATGCTTCCGCTTTTTGGCCCCTAAGTTGCTAGGTATTTTGTTATGATTTGCATTTAGATTTGCTGCAGCATTTTGCAATATAGAGAGCAAATTGTTCAACAGAACGGATCTGCCTATAAATGCCCAACACGTGAAATTTTCAAAAATCTTTTATTTTTACTTTGTTTTGGATGACTTTTTGGAGAGAAAGCAACCCTAAGGCTTCCCAAAACACTAATGTAAGTTCTTGCTCAAAGCCTATGTTTACTAAATAAAATTAACCATTGATTAACACCAGCTCATCCTTCAAATCCTTAAATTTTTTTAAAATTGAAGAAAGAGAAGTTGAAGGAACGTTTGAGAATTCTCTTGAAGGTAAGACCTTTTATCATTTCTGATGTTTTTGAATTTAGACTATTTTAGAATATTAGGTATGATGAGAATCTATGGATGAATTCATGAGGATCAAGAACACATTTTTTGGCATGAAAAAATCCTAGTTTTTCGATTAACGGTGGGAACTCTTAGAATTGGTTAAAGTTCTTAAATTTATCAGTAAAATCTATTGTATAACGATTGAGAATGTGGAGGAATTCGTCTGATAGAGTTTTAGCGAGATTTGAGGTATGTCTACGTTTTGGAAATCTTCTTTTGAAGTATGACTATATTCGAAAACACTATTTTGAAGTACTTATGTATATGAAATTTTATTTTGAAGGATTATTGTTTTGGAATATGCTTTACAATTCAAAGATGATATTTGAACAAGGTCATGCGTGTGTAGGATCAAGCCTTCATCGAACCTTGTATGCAATTTACGATTTTGTTAAACATATTTCTATTTTTGAATGGGTTTTCTAGAACTTTCACTTGAATGAATGATTTGGACAAGACTTATAGTTGATTTATCACTTTGAAATACCTTTTTATTGAGGGTAATAGGCTATGATTGATGTTACGGCTAATATGCCATGACTTGTATTTGTTTGTGTTTGGGCTATATGGGCAAGTTGTGCTAGTCCAGGGGACGATTAGCCTCTGTGGGAAAATAGTCCCCTTGTATCTATTGTTGTGCTAGTCCAGAGTGTTACGGTTCACTTTTACGCGAGGCATAAAAGCTACTTCGAGTTTGTGGACTCTATTAGGATTTTTGTATTTTTTAGAGTCGCCACCTAATTTATTAAGGGAAATTAGGAAAATCAAGTTAAAAGGGTTTATTCAAACAACAGAAAAAATTCTTTTTAAACCATAGTTCGAGGTAAGGATTCTAGTGATCCCCTAGGGAAGATTTTAAGCACCCTAGTATTAAGGATCCGTAGAATACGGTTGTCCTTCGAACTTCAATGTGTGATTAATTGTAATTACTTGCTAAATGAGTTTACTTTCTTGGATGATTGGTTATGGCATATCACTAATCATTTTGGTAAAAATTGTTTATTTGAAGATAAAGAAAAAGAGTTGGATTTTTCTTTCAAAATGTGTATGAAGTCTTAAAGTCACTTCATTTCTGGACCGAGACATAGTTAAGATTCCTCTTAAGTAGAGTCCAACTTAATTCGGTCCAAATGTTATGCTTTTAATCTTTATAAATTTATTTTAAAAGCTTGAGTTTATTTCCTTTGTAAATATGCCATGGGTTTACACAAGTATATAAGAAGGTTTTCTCTTGAGTATAAGATAGTTTTCCATTTTTTCAATTTTAAGGTCAACAATATTCTATTTCTATACCCTTTCTCCAAAATAGAGTTTAAGTGTATTTCCTCTTGTTTATTTGATTTAAGGTTGGGCTTGGGCCCAAAAGGTTTGCAAAAAAAAAAAAAAAATGAAATGAGATTATCAATATACACGCATATGCTCCGTGTACCATTTCAGTTTTAAAAGAGATTATCAAGTTTAAGAAATCAATTGTCGTGTTTCATGTATCATTTATCCTTCGTTGAGTCTAATTTGAAAATCATTTGAATATAAAGGGCCTGTATCTTGTGAACTCGGTATATTTACCTCTAATGATAACCAAACAAAAGAAGGAAGAAGAAGAAGAAGAAATAAGGGAAGACAGATAAGGTATGTCATTTTTCTTAAAAACAAACAGTCTTAAGCATACAAATATACACACTCATATATGGACTCATGCTAGTTCAATGTATTCATGCTAGGGAATTGCTACCAGAACAAGGCAAACTGCATATATAAGAGTTGAGTAAGGTGGAAAAGAGAAAGGGAAAAAGAAAGGAAAGGTGATTAAGTTAGTATATCCTTACACTTTCACTTGTCCTATTTGCAATTAGGGGGGAACACATGAAAATCGAGGTTAGTTAGACAATACCCTAAGCGTGAAAATGATCAGATGTAGATATGTTAAGCCTATGTCATCCTAGCAGAGAGATAGCATCATCATTCACCAGGTCCAGGTCATTGAAAAGGAAGCAGTAAACAGGGCACATCATTGAAGTATCAAGAAGAAACCAAGCCTACGCATGTACAGTGTCACCTTCTCACAGGCAGACTTTATTTTCCCTCTTCAACTATCATTTTTTACATATCATTTCTATCCCTTTTTTATTTGTTCAAATCATAGAGGGTCCCATAGGAACATGGTCCATCAAAGAGGAACCCCAACAGCCCAGGATCAGTTGTACTAGGCTAAGTTGGTGAACTCAAAGCTTTTCCACTCCTTATCTTAGCCCTGAGTAAGTCACTCATTGCTTTATGATGCCCAAGTGACAACCTCTCCATATTTTTAGTTACACTTATGTGGTTATGCATCACCCTATTTCATGCTAAATGAATCTTATCAGTCTAATTTACACTTATGTGGTTATGCATAACCCTATTTCATACTAAATGAATCTTATCAGTCTAATTTGTCTTGCAGAAAAAGTCTAATTTTCATCTGTCACCCCATCTTAACTATTTCAAACTTACTAACTTCATTCAGACAATTATGATAGCAAAATCAAATGAAGTAGTCAATTTCTTTAGCATGGTGAACACATGTATGCACATTCAAGCGAATAATTTTTTTTAATCATTTTCCAGACCCATATATTATCATTAAAAAACACCGGGAAAACATGAACATGCTGTTTGAATTTAAATCCAGTTGCAACCATAATAACTCTCTTAAAACAACCATCAGTCATATGATGTTTACAAATATGGGGTGGATTTATGGACACTTAAACACAATAACTATATGATCCATTATTCCAAATTAAGATCATCTCATGAACCAAATGAGCCTTTATTTTCTTATAATTACTAAAACATAGTCCATTCTAAACAACCAACATATGCTTGGTTTGAACACCCTTTGTGACAAACAACTCATGAATCATACATTCATTTATAATTGAACATTTAAAACATAAATAAGAGTTCAAATCATGCAAATCTAGCAGGATCAGTCTGTCTATGCACATGTTTGAACAAACACTCAGCAACTCAATCATATCAAAAAAGTATATATTTGGCCATTTAGCATAGTCAAATGTTTAAACTACAAGCTTATGGTTCATCACCTTCACACACATTAAGGATATTATCAGGTTGCTTCATATCTATATCATACCAGACCAGGAAAAGCATATTGATTCATATTTAATAATAAGGAAAGTTGATTCCCCTATTTGCACTACCTAAGACTATTGACTAACTAAAGCTAGCACCTACTTATTGAACAGGACACAATCAGGTTTCATGCTGAGAATTTAAACTAAACCAAAATGACAAGTTAATGAGATGCATAAACACTATTTGGATTATCCTATACCATAACTAATAGATACGCCATGATGTTTGAGCTATTCTAGACAAACACCAAAATTTAACATGGATAAAGCTATACTAAACGAGTACATATGCAGGAAGACAAATGATGATGCAGATGACAGGCTCATGGTTCAGTAGGGACTACTTTACTGATAAACATTCTTACATGCCTTGCTTTCATGAAGACCAAACTTGATAGAAACAAGAGCACATTCAAAACATGGTGAGGTTAATAACTATCACTAGACTACATTAGGTTAATAAATTAATCATACAGACACATAGGGCACTTCAAAGAACATGATAGTATTTGATAGACCGAACTTAAATAACAACTAGGAAGAAATAAGGACCATGTTAAAAAGCACTAATACTGAGACTGCTCAAGCAAGAGACATATTAACCTTGGTGGAATCAATTCCACAACACTTAGAATAATATAAATGCTTCATAATTTAAAGTTCAGAATTTTCCACAATGTATGAGTATATGGGATCCTATTTGGTTTCAAACAAAACATATGCTAATCTCAGATAGGATTAAGTTAGTTAATGAACATGAGGATCCAAACTAACAACATACAATATGAATAACCACTTGATATACTAACTAAGCATGCTCAAACTAACCATCCTAGGAAGACTAACATATTAAGTCTAATAAACCAATCTACCACTAACAACTAAATAAACACATAATTACCTAATTGAATATGAAAAACATTTGAGCAAGAAATTATACTATAAAAAAAAAGCAAAACAAACTAAAACAACTAAGTAAATAACAAGTAAAAAAAAAAAAACTATGAAAGGATGGAATTTTACCTTTTGTAGTGGCAGCTGTCACATCCCAAATTGGGGAACGTGCAGGCACCTACCCTTTTCCCACCTGGTAGGCAAACCCGTCCCTTAATCAACATTCAACAACAATAAAAAAAAAAACCAACCAACATAAATATCTAACAAATATGAAATAGATAAGCAATTAAGTGCGGAATATTTCATCAATCCCAAAATTGATCTAGGCCGTACAAGAGCCGCTACATAACTACAAGTCCAAATATATAGTCTCAAAATGAAATACTGTCTCAGAAATAGCGAATAAGACAAGTAAATTAAGAGGAGTCATCCGGGCTGCGGATCTGGCTATGTGCTCACCCTAGATGCTTGTCAGCAATGCCTCGGGAGTTAGTTTCGAGGGGAAGAAGTCGATCCATCCACATACTCTACACTCATAAAAGAATGCAAGAAGGTAGAATCAGTACAACAACAAGTACTGAGTAGACATCATAGGCCGGTAAAAATTAGCTAACATATATATAAGTAAGAGACTGAAAGGTAGACATGCTCACAACAAGTACAATCAACAATGTCCAAGAACAGAATCACAATCACTCAATACTAAGTCTGAATGTCACCACAAGTACAGAATACCAAGTCCAAATACCTCCACAAGTATAGATCACCAAGTCCGAATGTCATCAAGTACAAGTACAAAATCCAAATCCAACAGTACAAATATGTAAATAAGAATGCAATGCAATGAAATGATACATACAGGCTTCGGGCAGAATACATTTACGGCTCGACAGTCATGACCCATAAGGGACTCGCGAAGTCCATGTACCTGCTGTGGCGCACAACCCGATCTAATATCTGTTGCGAAACATGCAACCCGATTCAATATATGTTGTGGAACGTGCAACCCTATCTAATATAATTTTTATGGCGCACAATCCGATCCCAATGTATAAGTATGCATGCATTTATGATATCAATGTCAACAAGAGTATATTAATCAAAAACCGTGCCACACATAGACACCTATCACAAGATCTATCAATGTCAATAGGGCCACACATGGACACATATCACGAGGATCTATCAATATCAAGTCTAGTATCACAAACGGGGTAACAATCTAATAGATCACAATAAGGCAACAAGCCACAATCAAACAACAGTACCAACCTAAGTAATTCATCCCAACTTCATACCTGAAGCCGTAACATGCATTCTCCAACAATAGCTAACTCCACATATGCCTCGCTAACCAAATTCTAACCATAAGGTAAACCGTAACCTACCTGGTAGCCGAGCAGGAGCCACCACCTGTTATACCTCGGAAAATTTTCCGTTCATGCACAGTGAATAGACTGACGAAGGGCGTGATGTATGCGATGTTTTGATGAGTAAGAAATAACATTAGATGATTCTAAATGAGATTTCAAAGATATTCGAAGTCAGAGAAGAAAGTTGTCAAGAGGAGGCAAGACACGCGAGATGCATCGGAAAGGATTTACGAATAACGAATTAACGATGACTTAATGATGCTTTGGAGAAGAGTTATAACTTCCCCTAGATTGTTAATGAAGTGATGAACAAGTGTCAAGAAGGTTCCATAAGGATTGGAGATCAAACGAGTCAACGAAAATGATTTTCGGAAAACTGTGGATTGTACGGTCCATTATACGGACCGTACAAAAGATATGGACCGTACATATGGCCGTATAACCTGTCCAGAGAAGACACTCCACTATAACCATTATAAGGTCACACATACAGACCGTATAAATTGTATGGACCGTATGTGTGTCCGTATAAATGTGGAGGGACAGATTTATGTATTAAGAGTTCAAGTTTCATTTCATTTCATTTTCCCTTCACACCCCTTCTCTCTAAAACATCTATCTACACTCCTCCAACAAGAATTCAAGGGGTATTTGTGATCAATTACATCAAACCAAGTTAATCAAATGTGAGAAACTCGTTAAAGTTCATCCAAGACAAGGAGTCCAAGTGAAGGTGAAACTAGGGTTTTGCTCAAGTGAAGTGTTTGCACTCAAGGTTCATTCCTACACCATCTAAGGTAAGTTTTATGGTATTTACATGTTTTTTAAGGTGTTTGAAAGTTGAAACACTTGGATTGTGAAAGGATATAGAAAATGGGTCAAAAAAGTGTGAATAATGTTATTTTTCAGTGATAACTTGAATTGAATCACGATTATTGATGTATTGTGATAGGGATACGTTATAAATGATATTACGGACATGGGATAAGCATTATATGTGAGAAAACGCACTAGTATACTATGACCATGATTATGGGTGAATTGAAGTGAAATTGTGAAACGAGGGTAATGTAGATGAATAAAGGTTGTTGGATATGATATTGTGAATGTTATTATGAATGTTTGGGAGTTGATATGCAATATGGGGAAGGTTGTATAAACAAAGGAAATGCTTCCCAATTCTCTCTAGCTTTAGTAAGCACGTTCATATGATCGATTACCTAA
Organism: Lycium barbarum; assembly: GCF_019175385.1. NCBI lineage: Eukaryota > Viridiplantae > Streptophyta > Magnoliopsida > Solanales > Solanaceae > Lycium > Lycium barbarum. The sequence continues at coordinate 98,561,785 of NC_083343.1, read as the reverse complement.
TGTGAATGCGAATTCTCTTGAAGGTAGAAACGTGAGCATTGAAGGAGAACAACCAGGCGATGGAAATTGTTAAAAGAAAGAGGTATGTAAGGCCAGTCCTTTCTTTCTAAGGCATGAATCTTATGTTATGAATCCTCCTATCTCTCCATGATTTTCCTATATATTGGGAACTATAAATCTATGAGTATAAAGAACTTCATATGAGATAAAGAAAAGAGATACGTTACAAACATGACAATACAGATGATGAATCTAAGTCTAGAAGTCATAAAGCTCATGATATGATATTCCTACGAAGCTAATGATCCTTATATGATCTCTATGATTGTATTTTCCGTACCTCTCCTCGACTTTCCTATCTCCCGGAGACCTAAGAGCCTATGTTCATGAATATCCATATGGGATAAGATAAGAGGTATGTTACGAATGCGATAATGATGATGATGAGTCTAAATCTAAAGATTCTAAGGCCTATAATATTATGGTTCTACAAGGATAATGATCCATATTATGATCCATTGATGTTGTTTATTGACTCCACTCACCTTATATGCTAATTCCTTCAAGGTGAAGTATAATGCTTATGAACGCTCCATAATGGAATCGGGGGCACTTGACTTCATGTCACTCCGACATGGTTATAGATTGTCTATAAGCTCAAATACATGTCCTATGACCAATGTTCCGAAGAGTTACGAGCCTATTTTCATAAGGGGTTCCGTATGAGATTAAGGTAGGAGATGTGCCATAGATATGATGATGGTAATGATGAGCCTTAGTTAGAGATTATAAAGTCTATCATGCGATATTATTACGAAGTTCATGCTACGAATACGATGCGATTCTCATAGATTGTCTTTAAATCCAAATGTATGCTCTATGAAAAGTTATGATACGTTTATGTGATATATGTGATGATAATGATGACGATGATAATAGTGATGACGCTAAATATATTTATGGGCTTTTATGTATATATGTGCCTATGTATGGCTATGATAAAACCTTGAGCTTATATGGCCGGGTAGAATGTACATGTATATATATATATATATATATATATATATATATATATATATATTTGTGTAACGTGCGCGCACCTCTACAGTTGAGTACGGATAACCCTGAAGCCTTTGTAGGGCCAGGTAGATATAACCCTGAAGCCTTGGATGGCCAGGTATATGTAAACCTGAAGCCTTGGTTGGCCAGGTATGTGTAACCCTGAAGCCTTGGTTGGCCAGGTATGTGTAACCCTGAAGCCTTGGTTGGCCAGGTATGTGTATGATATAAATATGTATATGTATATGATATGGATATGTACATGATATAGATATGAATATGATATACGTAGGAAAAGCCCGAAAAATATGTATGTGATATTGTCAAGCCACTACGTGGCCGTATGCGGATAACGTTAATATGTATGAGCAGATACGGTATTATGATACATGTATGATACGATGATGTATACGCTATGATGATACATAACCGTGATAATATATGATATAGGCATGAAAGGTATCCTCCCTTAAAAGTTACGCAGGTTATGTCTTCTTCTCATGTCTTATGATTGCTCTAATATGTTCATTTCATTCATGCCTTACATACTCAGTACAATATTCGTACTGACGTCCGTTTTCTTTGGATGCTGTGTTCATGCCCACAGGTTAGCAGGGAGGAGACCCAGATTTGTAGAAGTCGATAAGCAGAGTTTTGAAAGCACTCCATTATTCCGGAGGTTCCATTGAGTTACTATTTTATGTACACGTATGTTTTGGGCACGACGGGGTCCTGTCCCGTCCTTATGTCAGTACTCTAGTAGAAGCTCGTAGATACGTATGTGTGGGTAGTATGGTCTCACGACTTTGATAAGCGTATATATGTATATATGTATTGTGTGTATTATTTTGATAGCCGAAGGGCTTATGTATATAAAGATAATTATGTTCCCAAATGAAAAAGAAAAATGATTTTTCTATGATTTGATGAACGAACGCTTAACGAGTATGATAAGTAGCAAGATAAGCGGTGCTCGGTGGATAAGCCCCGGGTACCCGTCATGGCCCTAGTTGGGTCGTGACAAAAGTGGTATCAGAGCAGTTCAGTCCTAGGAAGTGTCTATGAGCCGTGTCTAGTAGAGTCTTGTTTATGGTGTGTTGCGCGGCACATCTATAAACAGAAGGATACAGGGCATTTAGGATGGTTACTCTTGTTTCATCTCTAATATCGTGCGATAGAGCTAAGCCATAGGAAACGAGATTCCTTATACTAACCCCTGATTGCAGCAGAAGAATGGTAATGATAGAAGAAAGTGATTGATGACATTGAAAGTTACAGAGGTAAGCCCCTTCGTTAAGGCTACATTATCGAAATATGTAATTCTATGATGATGAATTGATTGTCGTGAAAGTAAGTCTGTGTTCATATGATATAGAAATTGATTACATGTGTCTCTTGATGATAAGTTCAGCTATAAGTTGAGAACTAAGCAAATTGAATGTATCAGAACAAAGGTAAGCAACGGTACGAAAGATGTGCGTCGAATAAAGTAAGAATATTGAGATATGATTGAAATGTAAAGCTGAAAGATGAAAGAGAAAGTAAATAGGAAGAGGTAACAGGGCAGATCCCTAAAGGATCAGGTACATCTCGAAGTGCGATATATGAGGTAAGCTTCGACATCTTTGTGCTTTTACTTGGAAGTGGGAGCCCTGTGTGGCTGAGATATGTCGTATATATATATTTGCCCTGTGAGGCATTTTTGGTATTTGCTGCGTGCAGGTTTTGAGATAGTAAGAAATACAGAGGAAACTCTGCCGAAATTTTCCTAGAATCTAAAGGAGATAATATAAGTTTGTAATATGTCCTAACAGGAAAAGATGTTGTGCAAAAGAGTAATGGCAGAATGAGATTAAGTTATGAGTATCGTTAATGACTACAAGGGTTGAGTTAGATACTATTAAATTGATAGCACTGGTAATTATAAGATCGACATTGATATGGTAAAGAGAAACACTAGAGTAAATTAAGGAGATTGGTAATACTAAAACATGATATGGAAGAGAAAGGGTAACTCCAATAGAGTGTGATGCTGAAGTATTGATTGGACGGATAAGTACAAGTAAGATACGACAAGTCTATTAGCAAAATAAAGTGACAATATGACTGAGGAAGAGGTATGACTAATGTGAATCCATTGGTAAAACAACTTATATGGTAAAGTGTAAGAGGGCTGATTAGAAGAAGTAACAGGTTGAGTATGCTTACTTCGTAAGGTTTATTTTATTTTATGAGCAGGCTTGCGAAAGAGGTAAAGAAGTATCACTCTATAGCGTTGATTATGATCAAGATATAATGGGAACAGGGCAAGAACTGTAATACAATGTAAGTAAAGTATAGGGAGGAAACGACTAAAGATGTGACATGTTCTACACGAATAAAGAATGAATGCAAGTGTGAAACCAGCAAGCGAGCCATGGGGCAGTAAATGAGAAAGCTTATGAGACCTTTTTATGGGAAAGTCCAGCATAGAGGTTCCTCAATGACAGAAATGATAGCAAGCGATGACAAAAAAGGGAAGTAATCAAGGGTATAAGTAATATCTTTAGCTGGATGTAAAAGACCAAAACTACAGAAAGATGAATGACGAAATAGGACGCTTGTTAGAAAAAGGATCAACACAGTAAAGATGAGAGGGGATGATCAGAATGAACAGAATAAGTTTTGATGCGAAGAATGGATTGTACAAAGGTGGTATATTCTAAAGGACAAACGGTACTAAGTTAAGAATAGGGTTCCTCGTGCGAAGAATAAAGGGGTGATTATAAAACGGGAGGAAATAAGATAAATTGAGAAGGAAGGAATGTAAAAGAATAAGAATGGGATCAGAAAGAGAAGGAAAAAAAAGCGCCGCGAAGTACGCGCGCTTAAGAAGTAGTCATGTTATGACTAAAGGAAGATATATCTCCTACGAACATCCTATACCAAGTTAGAACGAGTAAAGTATATGAAGTAATGAGTTGAAAAGAAAAGATGATCGTGAGTTATGAAGTTTACTGTACGAAGATAAAACAATAGAATAAAGATATCACTAACAACAAACGCAATATGATTATGGTTGGTTTTGAAACCAATGTTGAGTGCAAAACAAGATTAAAAGAGTATGAGGCATAAGGAGTATTAGTTGCACATGAGACTTAGGCCCTGGAAAACAAAGGTGATGTTACAAGTGAACTATGAGCGCCGAAGAAGGGGGCAAGTGACATTTTATGAATGGTATGGATAACTAGACCTACTACTATTGTGAACATCCCTATGGGACAAAAGTTGTTAATGGGAGCAGATTTAGACATTGACTCATAACTACTAGATGAGCTAAGTAAAATATATCCTTGTTCGGATTGCTATATCTGTTGTATTATTTGGTTACAAAACTTCAAGGTGACTATGTTAACACTTCACACATGAATTATCATAGCTATACATTATGAGAAATGACATGAATAAGATGTAGTATAGTGAGGGACCTATGAATTAAAGATTTGAAGGTGAGGCAACAGATTTGAGAATGGTACAAGTAAAACCCTTACAAGGGGGGAAGCGAGTAAAGAGAATACGAGTGTAGAGATCGAAATGATGGACTCTAAAATGTGACAGATATAGACTCTAAAACAAAGAATGAGAGTTACGTAGGAATGAGTCTACTAACGAGTAATAAACGAACATGAATTGAGCAAGCATCTGAGACTGTACGGGGAATTATTCATGAAGACCTTGAACCACGTGACATTGAGAGCAAATAACTCAAGAGGTATTGCAAAGGATGGCGATGTGATACTAGAATGGAGGCAAAGGCACTAACGGTAGAGTCGTTGTTAATGATATTGCTATTTATAAGTGACAATGAAAAAAGAAACTTAAAGTTTCTACAGTAGAACATAAGATATGATAATCAAGGGGAAAATAAAGGAAGGAAGAGAGCATGACGAGACAAGTTACTACAGATAGACAAAAGAGTTTAGGTATATATGATCACCGACCCTAGCCATGGTCGGGCACGCAAAACACTGAACCTACGTGGTCGGGCATGCTATGTAAATGATATGCATATGAATATGACTATGGACACGACGGGTAAATGAGTGCGATTATGAATACGGATACGGACATGAATACATGTATATGTATAAGTGTGTATGTACACGAATCACGCAAGAACGATTATGTAACTTGCAAGTATTTATACGTCGCCGATGAAACCAAGTGGGTACTTAAAAGGAGGAGCAAGAGGTAATCAAGAATGGTGAGGTCATGATACTCCGGGTCAGTTGAAGGAAAAATATATGGCGAAATTTTCGTGGAACCCGGATAGTTTAACCTTCGAGGACGAATGTTCTCAAGGGGGGAAGAATGTTACACCTCGAAATTTTTTTCGTTCATGCACAGTGAATAGACTGACGAAGGGCGTGATGTATGCGATGTTTTGATGAGTAAGAAATAACATTAGATGATTCTAAATGAGATTTCAAAGATATTCGAAGTCAGAGAAGAAAGTTGTCAAGAGGAGGCAAGACACGCGAGATGCATCGGAAAGGATTTACGAATAACGAATTAACGATGACTTAATGATGCTTTGGAGAAGAGTTATAACTTCCCCTAGATTGTTAATGAAGTGATGAACAAGTGTCAAGAAGGTTCCATAAGGATTGGAGATCAAACGAGTCGACGAAAATGATTTTCGGAAAACTGTGGATTGTACGGTCCATTATACGGACCGTACAAAAGATATGGACCGTACATATGGCCGTATAACCTGTCCAGAGAAGACACTCCACTATAACCATTATACGGTCACACATACAGACCGTATAAATTGTATGGACCGTATGTGTGTCCGTATAAATGTGGAGGGACAGATTTGTGTATTAAATAAGGGTTCAAGTTTCATTTCATTTCATTTCATTTTCCCTTCACACCCCTTCTCTCTAAAACATCTCTCTACACTCCTCCTACAAGAATTCAAGGGGTATTTGTGATCAATTACGTCAAACCAAGTGAATCAAATGTGAGAAACTCATTAAAGTTCATCCACGACAAGGAGTCCAAGTGAAGGTGAAACTAGGGTTTTGCTCAAGCGAAGTGTTTGCACTCAAGGTTAATTCCTACACCATCTAAGGTAAGTTTGATGGTATTAAATGTTGTTTAAGGTATTTGAAAGTTGAAATACTTGGATTGTGAAAGGATATAGAAAATGGGTCATGAAAGTGTGAATAGTGTTATTTTGAGTGATAACTTGAATTGAGTCACGATTATTGATGTATTGTGATATGGATATGTTATAAATGATATTAAGGACATGGGATAAGCATTATATGTGAGAAAACGCACTAGTATACTATGACCATGATTATGGATGAATTGAAGTGGAATTGTGAAACGAGAGTAATGTAGATGAATGAAGGTTGTTGGATATGATATTGTGAATGATATTGTGAATGTTTGGGAGTTGATATGCAATATGGGGAAGGTTGTATAAACAAAGGAAATGCTGCCCAATTCTCTCTAGCTTTAGTAAGCACGTTCATATAATCGATTACCTAATGTGAATGCGAATTCTCTTGAAGGTAGAAACGTGAGCATTGAAGGAGAACAACCAGGCAATGGAAATTGTTAAACGAAAGAGGTATGTAAGGCTAGGCCTTTCTTTCTATGGCATGAATATTATGGAATGAATCGTCCTATCTCTCCATGATTTTCCTATATATTGGGGACTATGAATCTACGAGTATAAAGAACTTCATATGAGATAAAGAAAAGAGATATGTTACAAACATGACAATACTGATGACGAATCTAAGTCTAGAAGTCATAAAGCTCATGATATGATATTCCTACGAAGCTAATGATCCTTATATGATCTCTATGATAGTATTTTCCTTACCTCTCCTCGACTTTCCTACCTCCTGGAGAACTAAGAGCCTATGTTCATGAATAGCCATGTGGGATAAGATAAGAGGTATGTTACGAATGCAATAATGATGATGATGAGTCTAAATCTAAAGATTCTAAGGCCTATAATATTATGGTTCTACATGGCTAATGATCCATATTACGATCCATTGATGTTGTTCATTGACTCCACTTACCTTATATGCTAATACCTTCAATCTGAGGTATAATGCTTATGAACGCTCCATAATGGAATCGGGGGCTCTTGACCTCATGTCACCCTAACATGGTTATAGATTATCTATAAGCTCAAATACATGTCCTATGACCAATGTTCTGACGAGATACGAGCCTATGTTCATAAGGGTTACCATATGAGATTAAGGTAGGAGATGTGCCATAGATATGATGATGGTAATGATGAGCCTTAGTTAGAGATTATAAAGTCTATCATGCGATATTATTACGAAGTTCATGCTACGAATACGATGCGATTCTCATAGATTGTCTTTAAATTCAAATGTATGCTCTATGAAAAGTTATGATACGTTTATGCGATATATGTGATGATAATGATGACGATGATAATAGTGATGACGCTAAATATATTTATGGGATTTTATGTATATATGTGCCTATGTATGACTATTATAAAACCTCGAGCTTATATGGCCGGGTTGAATGTACATGTATATATATATATATATATATATATATATATATATATATATATATATTTGTGTAACGCGCGCGCACCTCTGCAGTTGGGTACGGATAACCCTGAAGCCTTGGTAGGGCCAAGTAGATATAACCCTGAAGCCTTGGTAGGGCCAAGTAGATATAACCCTGAAGCCTTGGTAGGGCCAAGTAGATATAACCCTAAAGCCTTGGTTGGCCAAGTATGTGTAACCTTGAAGCCTTGGTTGGCCAGGTATGTATAACCCTGAAGCCTTGGTTGGCCAAGTATGTGTATGATATAAATATGTATATGATATGGATATGTACATGATATAGATATGAATATGATATACATAGCAAAAGCCCGGAAAATATGTATGTGATATTGTCAAGCCACTACGTGGCCGTATGCGGATAACGTTAATGTGTTTGAGCAGATACGGTATTATGATACATGTATGATACGATGATGTATACGCTATGATGATACATGTACCGTGATAATATATGATATAAGCATGAAAGGTATCCTCCCTTAAAAGTTACGCAGGTTATGTCTTCATCTCATGTCTTATGATTGCTCTAATATGTTCATTTCATTCATGCCTTACATACTCAGTACAATATTCGTACTGACGTCCATTTTCTTTGGAAGCTGTGTTCATGCCCACAGGTTAGCAGGGAGGAGACCCAGATTTGTAGAAGCCGATAAGCAGAGTTTTGAAAGCACTCCATTATTCCGGAGGTGCCATTGAGTTACTATTTTATGTACACGTATGTTTTGGGCACGACGGGGTCCTGTCCCGTCCATATGTCTAGTACTCTAATTGAGGTTCGTAGATACGTATGTATGGGTAGTATGGTCTCACGACTTTGATAAGCGTATATATGTATATATGTATTGTGTGTATTATTTTGATAGCCGAAGGGCTTATGTATATAAAGATAATTATGTTCCCAAATGAAAAAGAAAAATGATTTTTCTATGATTTGATGAACGAACGCTTAACGAGTACGATAAGTAGAAGGATGAGCGGTGCTCGGTGGATAAGCCCCGGGTACCTGTCATGGCCCTAGTCGGGTCGTGACACCACCAATCAAACTTTTTCCTTGCGCTTCCTTATACTCAAAGTCTAATCATATTCGAATTTCACATTAGAAATCATAAAGAATAACACCCATATTGCTATACTATTCGTTTGGGTCAAATTCAAATATGGAGAAAGGAGGAAATGGGCCCACAAGGGTAAAACAAGCATTTCAAAAGTGAAATATGCCGTTCCATATTCTAGGAGTTCAATCCTACTAAACAATTGGTAAAATAACTCAAGAATAGGCTAATTTCGAGATTTAAGTGAAAACCCTCAATTTAGGTATGGACCCTAATTTTCTAACCTTTAAATTAACCAACACAAATGGAAGATTCAAGCCTATTAGCTATGAAATCATCAGATTCTATGATTAGATTAGTCAGACCCATCAACAAATTCAATTTAGAAAGATTAGAACTCATTTCAAGAAGTTATCATCAAAACCCATTTTCCCTTTTTGATTCGAATCGATTTCTAGCATAGAATCAAGCTTAGGAAGATTAGATCAATGATTACTAGGTTAGGAAACTTACCACAATGAAGATTCGGCCAAGAGTTCTTCACTTTGCCCCAAATATACTTAGAAAGTGATGAATGAAATGATAGGGGTTTAAGGGTTTTATCCTAACCTTTAATGATGCTGGAATCCCGTAATCCCGAGACCGCTACAGCAGGCTCATGCTAGCAAGACCCAGCTCGATGCAGCGCATCCGCTACAACGGATTATTATCCACGGTACCACTCCAACCAAACATCGATTACTCGCTATAGCAGTTCCCTATGGCGGCACTGGTACCGCTACAGCAGGCACCAGACACCAGACACCAAAAAATCCTAGTTTTTCACAAGTCCAACCCCGAAATCTGACAATCACCCGAGACCTCACCGATACAAACCAAACATGCATTCACACATAAAAACACGCTATAGACTCACTCGTGGTCTCGGAATTCCCAACGGAGGTTTATTTGATCGGGTCAACACCCAATGGCTAAAGACCAACTTTTTAACCAATAGCCCAAAACGCTTCCAAGTGCCTTGGGAACCGAACTGAACATCCTACCGAGTCATAATCGACCATCCTGACCTCTCGGAATTGACGAATTCCCAAAAAGGTCTGTTTACCCAAACGTCAACTATTGGTCAAACGTTTTTTGCTTTAAAGCTCTAATTCGCACAAGTCATCATAAATCTCGCCCGATTATCTCGAGAATCATACCACTCATACCTGCGGGTCTAAATCATACTTATAGGGCTCGCAGAAGGGTCAACGGGGGCAAAAAGGTCAAGAACGCTATACTGACCAAACAGATCGTTACATCATATACCAATTAAACAATCGCTCATCCTCAAGTGACAAGGAAAGAAATGGGGAAAAGTGCCCGAGTAAGCAAAAAACTTGGGATATCTAGCAGGTATATCTGACTTGGTCTCCAATGTGGCCTGCTCAATAGGACGATGCTTCCATTGAACCTTAACAGAAGTTATCTCCTTAGACCTCAACTTTCTAACCTGCCCATCTAAGATCGCAATAGGCTCCTCCTCGTAGGACATATTCTCATCAAGCATCATAGAATCCGCACGAATAATATAAATCCCATCTGACTGATACCTCTTCAGCATAGAAACATGAAAAATCGGATGAACACCTGACATGCCCGGTGGCAAGGCCAACTCATAAGCAGCCACACCAACTCGAGGGAGAATCTCTAATGGGCCAAAGTACCTCAGGATCAACTTGACACTCTTCACAAATCGCGTCACGCCCTTAATGGGTGAAATCTTCAGAAGAACCTGCTCGCGCATCATAAATTCTAAATCCCGAACCTTTCGGTCCACATACATCTTATGCCAACTCTGAGGTGCCATAAGCTTTTCCTAAATAAGCTTCACCTTGTCCAAGGACTCTCTAAGCAAGTTTGTACCCTACGGGCTAACCTCGAAAGCATCAAACCACCCAATAGAAGAACGACACCTCCTACCATATAAAGCCTCGAACGGTGTTATATCAATACTCGAATGGTAGTTATTATTGTACGCGAACTCTGCCAAAGGTAGAAAATGGTCCCAATGACCACCAAAGTAGATAACACATGCTTTCAACATATCCTCAAGCACCTGGTTAATTTTCTCGGACTGGCCATTATTTTGGGATGAAAGGTTGTACTCAAGTCCAACTGAGGATCTAACTCTGCCTGCAATGACCTCCAGAAGTTGGAAGTAAATTGGGGACCTCAATCTGAGATGATGGAAATAGGAACCCAGTACAATCTCATAATCTTACGGATGTATATCCGGCCAACTTCTCTGCATTATAAGTAACCTGAACAAGGCTGAAATGAGCAGCCTTAGTCAACCGATCAACAATAATCCAAACTGAGTCAAACTTGCCTAGGGTCTTCGGCACAATGAAATCCATGGCAATACGCTTCCGCTTCCACTTCCACTCAGGAATGGGCATCCTCTGATGTACACCACCAGGTCATTGGTGCTCGTACTTGACTTGTTGACAATTCGCACACTTAAGACACAAAATTCGCAATATCTCTCTTCATCCGACCCCACCAGTAGTGTTGCCTCAAATCATGGTACATCTTCGTCGCCCCTGGATGAATAGAATACCTGGAGCTATGAACCTCCTCTAATATCAATCGAATCAGACCACCTACATGAGGAACGCACATGCATCTCTTGATCCTCAGAATCTCTTCACTCTCAAGCATGGCCTCCTTAGCCTCATCTCTCAAAACCTTATCATGAATCTTGCATAATTGAGCATCCTCAAACTGTTGAACCCTAATCTGCTCCAAGAGAGACGACCTCGTCTTAACACATGCTAAAACTATACTCGGATCTGAAACATTAAGACGCATAAAGCTGAGCCAGAGTCTGAATCTCCATGGCTAAGGAACGCGTAGAAATAACTAATCGAGCTAGTCTGCCTATACTCACTACTTGCGACTCAAGGCATCGGCTACCACATTAGCTTTACCTGGGTGGTAAAGTATAGTGATATCATAATCCTTCAGAAGTTCCATCCACCTACGCTGCCTAAAATTGAGATCTCTCTGACTGAACACGTGTTGAAGGTTGCGATGATCAGTAAACACCTCAAAGTGAACCCCATATTGATAATGCCTCCAAATCTTCAAAGCAAAGGCTACCACTGCTAACTCTAAATCATGAGTAGGGTAGTTCTTCTTATAGATCTTCAACTGATGGGAAGCATAGGCAATGACCTTTCCCTCCTGCATCAACACAACGCCCAAACAAATACGGGACGCATCACAATAAATTGAGAAATCCTTACCCTCTATGGTTAATGCCAATATCGGAGCGGTGGTCAATAGAGTCTTGAGCTTTTGAAAGATCTCTTCACAAGCATCGGACCACTGAAAGAGAACCTCCTTCCGAGTCTATATGGTCAAGTGAGAAGCAATATAAGCAAACCGCTTCATGAATCGCCGGTAGTAACTAGCCAAACCTACGAAGCTATGAATCTCGATCACAGTAATAGGCCTTGCCTAAACTCTAACAGCCTCGATCTTATTGGGATCAACCATGATCCCGTCCTTTGACATGACATGGCCCAAGAAAGCCACAAAATTAAGCCAGAACTCACACTTCAAAAACTTGGCATAAAGATCTTTTTCTCTCAACAAACCAAGGACAATCCTCAAATGACGCTCATGCTTTTCTCTATTCTTGGAATAAACCAAGATGTTATCAATAAACACTATGACAAAGGAGTCTAAATATGGCTTGAACATGCTATTCATCAAGTCCATGAAAGCTGTCGGGGCATTCGTAAGGCCAAATGATATCACAAGGAACTCGTAATGACCATAATGAGTCCTGAAGGCCGTCTTCGGGATATCCTCGACCTGAATCTTCATCTGATGGTAGCCTGACCTCAAATCAATCTTCAAAAATACTGAAGCACCCTGAAGCTGGTCGAACAAGTCATCAATATGAGGAATCAATCGGATACTTATTACGAAGGGTGACCTTGTTCAACTGACGGTAATATATGCACATCCTCATTGTCCCATCCTTCTTCTTTACAAATAACATGGGAGCACCCCAAGGGGAGACGCTCGATCTAATGAACCCCTCTCTCAGAAGATCCAGCAACTGCTCTTTTAACTCTCTCAACTCGGCAGGTGCCATCCTATAAAGAGGAATAGAAATAGGGCACGCGCCCGTCTCTAAGTTAATATAAATTAGAAGGAAATACCTCTGCGTTCTCACTCATAGTAGGCGTGGACTCAAGGGGTGGAGAAGCAACGCTAGTATCACGAATATGGGCCAAGTAGGACAAAACCCCTTGTCGACTAAGTTCTTCATGCGGAGATAAGAGATGATCTTCTTCGGAGTGGGACTCAGAGTACCCCTCCACCCCAGTCTAGGAATCCCAGGCATAGCTAAGGTGACTATCTTGGCATGACATTCCAAGATCACGTGATACGGGGACAACCAAGTCATACCTAAGATAATATCAAAATCTACCATATCCAAATATCATCAAGGCTACCCACGTGTCATACCCCATAAAAGTAACTAAGCAAGACCGATAGACTCGATTAACCAAAAATAAATCTCCAACCGGAGTAGACGCATGCATAGGCATATCAAGATAATCACTAGTCAAATCCCAACCAATAGAATGATAAGTAAATACATAAGAAAAAGTCAACTCGGGATCAAATAAGACTGAAGCCAGCTGACGACGAACAAAAATTATACTTGAGTTCACAGGATCAGAAGCCTCAGCTTCGTGCTTACCCTAAAAAACATAGCAATGTGCCCCACTACGGCCACTCTGGCTAGTCTGCGCTTCTCCTCGAGAGACCTGGAACCACCCCTACCTGACAAGTATCTATCCAGGATGAATGAGAACCATCGTGGCCTGACTGAGCGCCGCCTCTAGCTGAAGAACCACCTCAACTACTAGATGGTGCTGGAGTCCTCGGGGTCTGAAATCGAGAACCCTTTTGGGACACCTTCTGTCTAGGTTTGTTTAGTCTCTCATTAGGTGATCAGGGTCACCACATACATAATACGACCTGGGAGCCTAAGGCGGATATACAAAAGTTGATAAACTAGAGGGATTACTTCGGTCAGCTGGTCGGGAGTAAGATCCACCATGAGACTATTTAGCCCCATAACCACTGGGTCTATAAAGACCACCAGAAGATGCCAACAATGCGGACTGAACGGGGCAGCTGGAGGTTGACTGATAGGACCTGTAAGACTTTTTCTTGCCCTTATAACTGGAACCATAAAACTGCCATGCTGATGTGGCCTCTTCTCACTAGATCCTCCCAAAGAACGAGCCTTGGTAGACTCAACACTCACGGCATGATTAACGATTACCTGGAAAGAAGAACCCATAGCCACAAGCTGGAGACAAGCAATATGGTGTTGAAGCATAGTCTAACAACAAATTTACGAACCCTCTCTGCCTCTGTGGGAGTCAATTCAGTCACGTACCTAGCTAAAAATAGAAATATGGCCTCATACTCTAATACGAACATTCCTCTCCACAACAAATGGGAGAACTCATCTATATGCTCATCCCTCAAAGTACACGGTATGTACTTCTCCAAGAAGGCCTGATGGAACTGGGTCCAGGTGAGCAGAGGTGCATCAATAGGTCTGTCCTCTATATAATACTACACCAAGTCATCGCGTCACTGGGAAACTAGATGGATACATAATTCATGCCATGAGACTCCACAATGCCCATCTTGTAAAGCCTCTCATGCTTATCCACTATGAACTCGTATGCATTCTCGCTGCGCGTGCCAAAAAATCTAGGCAGCTCCATCTTCAGGAACTTTTCGACGAGGTCCTGATCCCTAACTGTTAGAGTCTGAGCTACTACTAGTCTGGGAGCACCCTCAAAGGCTGGGATACCATCTATACGTGGGGCCATGGCAGTAGCAGGTAGCAACCCCGTATTCTGGCCTTGCTCGGGAATCCGTACCCCTGCTCTAGTCTGGGAACCACCACCAGGTGTAGTGACACCCCCTATGGCGTGCTGCTATCGAGATATAGAAGTATCCTTGCCATGGTATCCTAGAAGGCTGCGTTTGACATACCCTCAGAGTGGGTCTGGGTTGACCCCATACCTCCCGTGACTGCTTGTGCCCTCTTGGGCTGTTGTACTGGCAAAGGCTCCGGAGAAGCTGATCGTGCTCGTCACTGTCCAGCTGCAGGGGCCCTGCCTCTGGCCGGTGCAGCTTCACGCCCTCTAGCCTGGCCGCGCGCTCTTGCCTGTCCTCGTCCCCTAGTGCCTGGCTCAATAGCGGGCTCGGGCATCTCATCTCTCACAATGGTGGCACGTGTCCTCACTATCTGTGAGAGAATAGAAATGAATCAGATACCAATTTGAAAATTCCAAATTGCAATTTGAGTAAAGTAGCACGAAAGAATGAAAGAATGTGAAGTTTCCTAAATAGCCTGTCTCGCACATAAGTACGAATCTCATCGTACCGATATGTAAGACTCTTCTAAACACACTCTTTTACTTATAGACAGGGTAACCTAGGGCTCTGATACCAACCTTTTACATCCCAAATCGGTAGGGTAACCTTTTCCCACCTGGTAGGCGAATCTATCCCTTAATCAAGTAAAAAATAATAAATAACCCAACCAACATAAATATCTAAAAAGTCTGAAATAAATAAGTAAATAAGTGCAAAATATTACATCAATCCCAAAATCTTGTCTAGGCCGAACAAGAGCCACTACATTACCAAAAGTTTGAATACATAGTCGCAAAATGAAATACCTCCACGTCTCGACAATCAAGACCCATAGGGGACTCGCGAAGTCCATGTACCTGCTGTGGCGCATAACTCGATCCAATATCTCTTGCAGAACGTGCAACCCGGTCCAATATATATATTGCGAAACATGCAATCTGGTCCAATATATGTGTCGCGACGCGCAACTCGATCCCAATGTATAAGTATGAATGCATGCATGATATGAATGTCCACAAGAGTATATCAATGCCAAATCATGCCACACATGGACACCTACTATAAGAATCTATCAATGTCAACGGTGCCACACATGGACACATCTGACGAGGATCTATCAAGATCAAGTCTAGTATCACAAACGGGGCAAAAAGCCACAATCAAACAACAGTACCAACCTAGTAATCCATCCTAACTTCATCCTCGAAGGCGTAACATACTTTCTACAACAATCACTAACTCTATATATGCCTTGCAAACCGAAGTCTAACTATAAGGTAAAACGTAACCTACCTTGTAGCCGAGCAGGAGCCACGAACAATCAAACTTTTTCCTTGCCCTTTCGTTGCGCCTCAAAATACTCAAAGTCTAATCATATTTGAATTCCATATTAGAAATCATGAAGAACAATACTCATATTGGTATACTATTTGTTTGGGTCAAATTCAACTATGGAGAAAGGGGGAAACGGGTCGACAAGGGTAAAATGGGCATTTCAAAAGTGAAATATGCAATTTCATATTCTAGGAGTCGAATCCTACTAAACAACTGTTAAAATAACTCAATCATAGGCTAATTTTGAGATTCAAGTGAAAACCCCTAATTTGGGTATGAACCCTAATTTTCAACCTTCAAATTAACCAACACAAATGGAAGATTCAAGCATATTAGCTAAGAAATCATCAGATTGTATGATTAGATTAGTCAAACTCATTGATAAATTCCATTTAGAAAGATTAGAACACATCTCAAGAAGTTATCATCAAAACCCATTTTCCCTTTTTGATTTGAATGTATTTTTACCATAGATTCAAGCTTTGGAAGAGTAAATCAATGATTACTAGGTTAGGAAACTTACCACAATGAAGATTCAGCCAAGAGTTCATTTTTTCCCAAATGTGCTTAGAAAGTGATGAATGAAATGATAGAGGTTTAAGGGTTTTATCTGAATCTTTAATGATTCTGGAATCCTGTAATCCCGCTGCAGAGATCACGAGTCCGCTACAGTAGGCTCGCGCTAGCGAGACCCAGCTCGCTGCAGCACATCCACTACAACGAATTACCATCTGCGGTAGCACTCCAACCAAACATCAATTACCCACTATAGTGGGCCAAGACCCCACATAGCGGTTTCGCTATGGCGGGTATAGTACTGCTACAACGGACATCAGACACCAAAAAATCCTAGTTTTTCACAAGCCCAACCCTGAAATTCGACAATCACCCGAGACCTCACCGATACAAACCAAACATGCACTCACATATGAAATCACGCTACAAACTTAGTCGTTATCTTAGAATTTCCAACGGAGGTCTATTTGACCAGGTCAACACCCAATGGCTAAAGACCAACTTTCCAACCAATAGCCCAAAATGCTCCCAAGTACCTTGGGAACCGAAAATCCTATCGAGTCATAATCGACCATCCGGACCTGTCGGAATCTACGGATTCTCAACATGGTCTGTTTACCCAAAATTCAACTATTAGTCAAACCTTTTTTGCTTTAAAGCTTTAATTCGCATAATTCATCATAAACCTCGTCCGATTATCTCAGGAACCTTACCACTCATCCCCGTAGGTCCAAATCATTCATAGGGCTCGAGAAAGGGTCAACGAGGGTAAAAGGGTCAAGAACTCTATAACGACCAAATGGGTCGTTAAAGCAACCTTGTCAATAATGTAGTTTGAAAGCTCTTTCTTCTCCTTCACACCTCACAGCCACACAAACCATAAAGAAATCCAAAGATTTCAGAATAAAACATAGAAGTGGGTTTTTGCCAAACTTGCAAGTATTTTCTCTATGTGTGATGATAGAAATTGGGGTTCTTTATAGAACCCCCCCCCCCCCCCCCCAAATTTCGGGTTTCAAACCTCAACTGATGTGGTACTAATGGGTTTGGGGGGAAAATCCCACCATTTCACAATCAACCAATCACAATCGAGCATTTGAAATCAATACAAGATAAAATTAATTAAGGAAATGCAGAAAAGCGAAGAGAGAGAGAGAGAAGGAGAGGCAACCTCACCTTTGAGGTTGTTCAACAGTGGCATTAAGTGAGAGAAAGCAAGAACATTAATTGCTCTTTCCTGAAATGGATCGACAACACTGAGAAAACAAAGATGTACACTGTACCGATGCCGTTCTTAGAAAAATGATAGAGGATAAGTAGGTTTCACTTTTTAGGGTGTTTTACCCTTTCTATATACAAATATGCATATGTGTTGTATAAAGGGTCGTCTAGTTTAAAGCTGTAGAAGAGAAATGGGCCGGGTCAGTCCGTTAAATAGATTAGGCATGGTTGCTTCATTAGAGGAAATGGCCCAAAGGTGTATGCATATGCATGTGTATACTCTTGTTTTCATGTGTGTATACTCCAGTATACACGTGTATATATACATTTAAAAGTGTGGCAACTAATTAAACGTTGAAATTATAGCCATGTTTAAAGTGTAAAACTAATATGACTAAATGCATAAGATAAATTGATTATTTCAAATATAGCCTTAATTAACACATAGCAAACAATTGACTATTTCAATTATAGCCATAATTAACTCATGCAATTAACAGAAATTCGATTATAATCAATTTTTGGAAATAATCGCAATTGTAGCCAAATAAATCATAAAATTGAGACGTAATTGATTATCTATTTAATTAATCAATTTTCTTGATTTAACGGAGTAAAATATTTGTCAATTTGATATTTAACAGCTTAAACAATTAATTAAATAATTGTTTTGAATTAAATTTTGACAGATACATTTGATATTTATTGAAAAATATGCAAAATATTTAAAATGACATACATTATATATTTGAATCATTTTGCCAAATGAAATGGCAAAATGTTATCAGAATAATTTGTAAACATCATTTTTGTTTTGTAAATGCACGTTTCACTCCGTTTGAGATTCAAGAACTCCGAATAATTAAATAGAATTACCGGAGGGTCAAAATTAGGTGTCAAAAACTGCCCCTTCACTGTTCGGGGATGGCAGGAACATCCTTGATCATCAAAATTTGACATACCTGATTTCGGCTGACCAATTTCAAAATACTTCTATTTTTTAAATACAAGTTTCTAAATTTATGGCCGAACCTTGGTCTCTAGGTTTCCTATATATCTCGGGCTTTTCAAGAGTTCAGGCCACTTGTAGTTTGACTCAATTAGACTTCTAAGTGCAAGTTTTCAAAACAAATCCCGAACTTTCCAGTGTCAAAACTGAGAAGCTAGGATTGATCTGTTGGAGTGTGACTGACTCTCTGGTATTGAGTCCGCCTACATATCCCTAGTTTCAAGAATCAATTCACTTGTAGTTTGACTCAATTGGTTATAAAGGGTATGCCTTATGTGGGAATGCCTTCGTGCTTTTTGGTATATGCCCAATCGGTTGTGGGGTTGTAAAAATAAAGTTTAGATAAACATGCAAAATTCCAAACTCAATCTTATGGCTGCATGTAGTGTGAAGGGGCTCTCAACTCCTGTCAAGAGAGCTTGACTCCCATGGCACCCTATCTTGACCGACTACCTAAGACAAAATTCCACGTTTGATCTGTATGCGTTTGGATCTAGTTTGATCAGCCTGCTCCTCTCCTTGGTGGTTGTAAACCTGCTTCCATTTGCTGGGTAGTATTATGGTGGACCCATTTGGTCTTAGTTTTGTTTTCACCACCTCTGCGTGGTTTTGCGATTGTACGTTCATGGTTTAACTTTGCGGGGTGACCTTCTTGGCACCGTTTGAATTAAAAAACTGTCTTAGTCTTGCGTCATGGTTTTATCACCCTCGCATGGTTTTGTCATTGCAACTTCCTTGGTTGATTCTTTAAAAATGGGTGACCCTCTTGGCACCTATCGATTTGTTTGACCTTTTTGGTCACTGTTTGGATGAAATGGCCTTCTTTGCATTTATTAGAACGGATGGCTCTCTTGGCAGTGTTTGAAACGAATGACCCTCTTGTTAGTGCTTGTATGCATGTCCCTCTTGTCAATGTTTGATATGAATGGCCCTTTTGACAATGCTTGTTTGAATGGCCCTCTTGGCAAGGTATGATATGAATGGACCTCTTGGCAGTGTTTGATATGAATGGCCCTCTTGGCAGTGTTTTTATGAATGGACTTGTTGGTAATGTTTGTATGAATGGCCCTCTTGACAGAGTTTGTATGAATGGCCCTCTTGAAAATGTTTGTATGAATAGCCCTCTTGGTATGCATATAAATGACCCTCTTGGAAATATTTGTATGAATGGCCCTCTTGGCATGTATATGAATGAATGAATGGCCCTTTTGGCATGCATATGACAGATATGAACCTTTTGGCTGGATCGTCTTTCTTTCATCCTATATGTCGGTTGTGACCCTTTTGGTCCAATATGCCATTTTGTTCATAATGTGACACTTTTGGCCTGATAATACTGTCCCTATGAGTTTTTGTCCATTGTAGCCATCTTGGATAGATTGTCGCCCTTGTGGTGTTTCGCTCTTCATAGCCCTCTTGGCTCGAGTGGGCCATCCATGTAGCACTTTGTTCTTTCATAGCTTTCTTGGTTGTAGTAGGCCATCCTTGTGGCACTTTGTTCCTGTGTAGCCTTCTTGGCTCGAACGGGCCATCCTTGTGGCATTCTTCGTTTCTTCATTCTTGGTACACTTGATGAGAATCGGGGATCCCTTCTTATGAGTCTCTTCTCACCTGCTTTATCAGTATGAACAAACGAAGTTAGCTATAAAGGGTCATCCTCCTGACGACATTGGGACCTGCATTCAAAGAGCGTTAGTTTCCTATAAGGTTGACCCACGTCATCGACTCTTGTTGCGTCTTTTGTTTTGGTTGTATTCCTATGCCCGATCCTCTTGGATTCGGTAGTTCGAGAGATGAATTCATCTTAAAGTAAAAACATTTTTGGAAATCGTTGATTATAAGTTTTTTCTTTCATGCTTTTGATTTAAAGAATATAATTTTTGAAAACTATCTCAATTAATCATCATGACACGTGCACTTGAGTGAGAATCTTCAGTGATTCACCATATCTTACGGTGAAATTTTTGGCTTCTTTGAGTGGAACTTTTTAGACCCTCTCGAAAATTCTGCCCTAGTTTACAATCTTGTTTCAAGCAAATTCTCGTGTTGCATCTTGATGGAAGAACTTTTGAGATTCTTCCCCAGTTTAGGGTTTTGGGTGGGCTAACTCTTGGGCCTGACTGTTGTGAAGGAAATTCTGCCCCAGTTGCATATGTGTGGCAAACTCTCGTGCCAACTCCGAGCTCCTTATGAAGTTTTATCTCTGTGGCTTCCTAGGAATTTCTTGGATTTTTTGCTTGGTACGACCGAGCTCGAAGAGCATCTACGTATCCTGTCGCAGTGGGAATCAGGTCGAACGTAGTTCGGAATAAAAGTAATTTATTTTTAGTTTTTTTCTAATAATGCGACCGGGTTTGAATGGACTACCTACGTATCCCACCTTGGATAAATCAGGTCATAGCATAGTGTATATTATAAGGAAATCATTTGGTTTTATCTATCTATTACAAAACGATTACAAGCAAATAAATACGATTACAAATTGAAAAAAAAAAAACGTATCCTCATGTATAATACCACTTGATTATGTCTAAGTTGATTGCTTTGGGAAACTCTTGACCGTCCATTTCTGCTAGTATCACTGCTCCTCCGAGGAGTACCTTGCGGACCACATACGGGCCTTGCCAATTGGGTGCAAATTTTCCTTTGTACTCATCTTGGTGTGCAAACACTCGCTTGAGCACCAGTTGTTTGAAAAAGTCGAGCTCTGACTCGCTTGTTGAAGGAATGTACCATTCTCTGTTGGAATAATTAGTCATGACATACGACAATCATACTCTTTTCGTTGATTAGAGGCAGCTGCTCGTATCGGTTCAGACCCATTCCATGTTTTCAAATCTTGTTTCTTGAATGATTCTTAATGATGGTTTTTCCACCTCGGTAGGTATGACTGCTTCAGTGCCATAGACAAGCAAGAACGGAGTTTCCCCTGTTGAAGTCCTAGCTGTTGTTCGGTATCCAAGCAATGCATAGGGTAATTGTTCATGCCAACACTTGTAGTTGTCCGTCATTTTCCTTAATATCCTCTTGATATTTTTGTTGGCTGCCTCTACGGTTCCATTCATTTGTGGCCGATAGGTGGTAGAATTCCGATGGGTTATTCAAAATTGTTCATAGATGTCCTTTATTAGGTGACTGTTCAGATTTTCTCCATTGTCCATTATGATGGACTCGGGTATGCTAAATCGACAAATGATGTTGTTTCGTACGAAGTCAGCCACTACTTTCTTCGTTACTGATTTGTGTGACGTAGCTTCTACCACTTGGTAAAGTAATCTATGGTGACCAAAATAAATCGATGTCCATTTGATGAGGCAGGTTTGATGGGTCCAATGATGTCCATGCCCTAGGCGACATATGGCCAAGGTGAGCTCATAGCGTTGAGTTCGCTTGGTGGGACTCTAATCATATCTCTATGGATTTGGCATTGATGGCATCTTTGCACAAACTTACAACAATTGTTTTCCATTGTCATCCAATAATAACTTGCTCGAAGAATTTTCTTAGCTAGAACGAACCCATTCATGTGAGGCCCACAGGTTCCAACATGTACTTCTTCTAGTAATTTGGTGGCCTCGGAGGCGTCTACGTATCAGAGCAATCCTAGATTCGGCATTCTTTTGTAAAGAATCTCCTTGTTTAGGAAGAATCCATTGGCCATTCTCCGGATGGCTTTCTTCTGATTGCTTGTAGTATTCTCCGGATACTCTCCTTTTTCCAGCTATGTCTTTATGTTAATATACCATGGCTTGCCATCGGGTTCTGCCTCCACATGGAATAGTAGGCATGTTTTGCTCTTAGACTTATCTCCAGCGGGTCAATGTGACTACTTTTAGGGTGTTATATCATGGATGCTATGGTAGCGAGAGCATTAGCAAAGTAGTTTTAAGCCCTTGTCATATGTTTGAATTCAATCTTTTTGAACTTTTTGCACAACCTCTCTGCGAGGTTTACATATGGAAAAATCTTGGCGTTCTTCGTGGCCCATTCGCCTTATACTTGGTGAATTAGCAGATCTAAATCACTTATCACCAATAACTCATGTGTGTCCATATCCAAAGCCATTTTGAGGCCCAAGATACAGGACTCATATTCCACCATGTGGTTGGTGCATCGGAGCTTGAGTTTCGCGGCCATCGGGTAATGTTGTCCGATATCTGATACCAAGACTACTCCGATTCCCGAACCTTCATAATTATCTATGCCATCAAAAAAAATCTCCATCTCGAATAGGGTTCGGCTATGTCTTCTTCTATCGTTAATACTTACTCCTCTGGGAAGTAGGTTCAAAGTGGTTCGGAATCCTCATCGCCTGGACTTTCTGCCAATAAATCGGCCAATGCTTGTCCCTTGGCGAATTTTTGTGGCTATGTATGTGATTTCAAACTCACTCAGTGGCATTTTCCATTTGGTTAGTTTCCTTATAGGCATGGGTTGGCGGAAGATGTACTTTAGTGGATCCATCTTGGATATGAGATGAGTGGTGTATGACGATAAGTAGTGTCTCAGTTTTTAGGCTACTCATGTCAAAGCACAATATGTTTTCTCCACCAATGTGTATCTTGCCTCACATGCGGGGAATTTATTGTTCAGATAGTAGATTGCACGTTCTTTTTTGCCGGTTTCATCGTGTTGTCCTAACACGCATTCGAAGGCATTATCTGACACCGACATGTATGGTAATAACGGCTTCCTGGTCTAGGAGGTACCAAGACCCATGGGTTGGAAAAGTATTACTTGATAGTGTCAAATGCTTTCTGACACTCTTCAGTCCATTCTCTTGGTGTGTCTGTATTTAGCAATATAAGTATTGGCTCCATAATTAATGTGGATTGGGCAATGAACCGCCCAATGTAATTCAGTCTTCTCAGGAAACTCATGACCTCTTTATTAGACTTAGGAGGTGGTAGCTCTTGGATAGCTTTGATCTTTGATGGGTCTAGCTCTATGTCCCTTCGGCTGACTATGAACCCAAGCAGTTTTTCGATTGGCACTCCAAACGCGCATTTGGCCGGGTTTAGTTTCAGATTAAATTTGCAGAGTCTGTCAAAGAACTTCCATAAATATGTGGTATGCTGCTTTCTCATGAATTGATGATGACATCTTCTATGTCCTAGCGCTCATGTAAGTGGCCTCGATGTTCTTGAGGCCGAACAACTTCACTCAGTAATGGTACATTCCCCATGGAGTGATGAAGACTATTTTTTTCTGCATCCTCTTTGCTCCACAAGATTTGATGGTATTTTGTGAATCAATCCACAAATGATTGTAACTCATGATTTGCGCAGTTTTCAATTAGTATGTGGATGTTTGGAAGCGGGAAGTTATCCTTGGGAATAGCTCTGTTAAGGTTGCGGTAATCAACACATATTCAGATCTTTCTGTCTTTCTTTGTTTCCGACACTATATTGGCCAACCATGTCGGGTATGAAGTTACTTCCATTACTCCGGACTCAATTTGTTTCTCTACTTCATCCTTGATGCGAATACTCAAATACGGTTTAAACTGCCTGGTTTTCTATTTAACTAGTATGAAGCCGTTATTGATGCTCAACCCAGGCACTATGTTGGTGCTCAACCCAGGCACGTCAGCGTATGACCAAGCAAAAATATCCACATATTGTCTTAGTAGGTTTATCAATTCTTCCTTTTGGGGCACATCTAAGTGCGCGCTTATCCTGGTTTCTTTGGTAATTTCCTCATCTCCTAGATTGATTACTTCTATTTCATATGGGTTAGGTTTCTGTTCATTCTCGGATTGTTCTACGAGACATTTAGAAACATTGTTGCTTCATCATACTCTTTGTATTCTTCTTCATCCTTATCACTTGACTCACTTGTTTTGCTAGATGTCATGATATTTAAGGTTGTTTTATCACTTTTATTATGAAGAGCCAAAAGCGGGGTAGAGGTCCAACTGGATAGTTACTCACCTGGATCAGTATCGCGGTTGGTGGGTGCTTCAGTGCATTCTTCCAATATCACCAGACAATCTTTCTCTTTGAATAGTATCCCCAACCCTTCCTTAAAGTCTCTATCCTCGGGCGTGGGCATTCGGAGTGGGAACAATTATTACAAGCTTGTCATTGACATGTGTAGCTTTGCAGGACTCTTCCTCTTTTTATTGGCTTCGAAGGCCTCATCATCATTAGGAACATACCCCAAACTGAAATGAAAGTTCTCTTGAGGGATTGGGTCTGGCTCTATGATGCCATGTAGATCCCTTCCTAGACCTCGCCCGGGTTCAAACCTGTTCTGGAGCATGGTGGAGACAATCATTTTATAGATCGTAGCCATTGGTACTTGCATGGAATATTCTTTGCGGGTAGCCCCCACTAGTTCTATCAGGTGGAAATCTGTCCCTGTTGGAGCTTCTTCAATCACAGGTACATAGTTGTTTGGGTAGTTGTGAATGCTACCTTCCGCATGCTCACGACTGCATGGTCTTCCAATATAAATTTCATGTCTTGGTGGAGTAATGATGGCTCCAGCCATGTGAATCCATGGTCTTCCCAAGCAACAGATTGTAATTAGCATCAATTTCCATGACTTGCAACTCGGTGTTGAACTTAACGAGTCCCATTTGGACACAGAGGTCTACTTCTTTGATTAGATCACGTTGGGGTCCATCAAACGCCCTCACATTCGTGTGTCTCTGGTATATTTTTGTGAAATCATATCCTAGTTGGCTAAGGGTAGAATCAGGATAAAAGCTGAGGCCCGTCCCATTATCGATCAACACTCATTTCACAACCTTATCTCAGCACATGATGGTGACATATAGTGCTTTGTTGTGTGTCGTTCCCTCTTTGGGAAATTCTTCCTCGGTGAAGGAAATTTGATGTTCCCCTATGACATGGGACACCATGTTGGCCAGGTTGTCGCTACTTGTGCCTGCAGGGACATGATCTTCGTCCAACGCTCTCATCAAAGCTTGATGGTGTGGAGGGGAACTTAGTAGAAATGCCAACACTCATCTTTGGGCTGGTGTCTTCTTTAGGTGCTCCATAATGGAGTATTCTTTCGGCTGCATTTGTCGCCAGAAGTCTTCGGTTTCTCCTTCAGTGACGGGCCTCTCCTTCTTTCCTTCGCACTCCTTTGGCCAGTTCTTCTGGAGTATAACATCTCCCTGATCGATTCATTCCATGGATGACCGCCGTTTGGACAAAAAATTCTTTTCTTGGAGCTAACACCAACTCTTAGGATACTGACGTTATGATTGGTGCGAGGATCAATACCTTAAATTGTGGGCGCTCTTGCATTGTGAGTGAGGCCACTGTCTGTTCAAGTATTTTGATTGAGAATTGGGCTAATGGTTTGCATACAACCCAATTTTCTTCTCTTTTGATCATGTGAATATATATTTGCCATGGTTAGGTAGTGAAATTGGTATTCACATTTGGTGGAGTGGTTTGGAGAGTGATCTCTCTTTTGTCGATCAAATCTTGTATCTTATGCTTTAAGTTGATACAGTCCTCAGTAGTATGTCCATTTCCGCCGGAATAGTATGCATATCTTTGATCAAATCAGAATAAGCGATTTCTGGGTTTGACAACTTTTAGTGGGACCGCCTGGATTAATCCAGCAACACTTAGCCTTTCGAACAATTTGGTTCGTGTTTCCATCAGTTAGGTGAACACCCGAGGAGGCTTCTTCTCAAAGTTAGGATGCAGCAAATCATATGTATTTGGGGGTGGTTAGTTTTGGTAGCTTGTTGGTCGGTTATTTTGTGGAGTAGGATAAGTGGGTGCGGGAGCTTGATAATTTTGTAGTGGAGTTTGGCAATTTGACTGAGGTGTTTGAAAATTTGTCTGTGGAGTTTTGTAATTTTGCGGTGGCGTTTGGAAATTAAGTTGTGCGTAAAAGACGGGCACAAGGATGTATAGCGCAAGTAAATAGCCGCTGGGTGGTGGTGATTGATAGACCTCGAGGGGAGACCACGACTCTTCTCTCTTTTTGGGCTTCGGGCTAGATGTGTGGGAGACATTTTCCACGTCCTTCTTCTTCTTCCTAGTTGGTCCCACAGTGCTTTGACTGGATGCTTTGCTAATGATTCTTCAAGTTTTGAGACCATCCTCTATGGCCTCTCCCATTTTTCCTCAATCGGAGAATGGCCTCCCGGCCATGGACAAACGTCGGTCATAGAAATTTGTTTCTTGTGACTGGATAAAGAGAGAAACTAGTTCCTTTTCTCTCATTGGTGGTTGCATTCAGATGGATTCGGCCTTCCACCTACTTGCATATTCCCGATAGTTCTCGATAGACTTCTGCTTGACTTTTTCCATGTAGTACCGATCAGGTACGGTCTCAACATTAAATCAGAATATCTTCATGAAAAATTCCTCTATGTCTTCCCATGTGGCCCATCGATGCATGTCTTGTGCAGTGAACCATTCGACAGCTTCGACGGAACAACCTCATGATAAGTGCTTGATTCTTCTTTACACCGACCAGTTGGTCACAGTAAGATCACAGGTGGGCCTTGGGATTTCCCGTTCCATTGGACATTTTGAATTTGGTCAGCTTGAAGCCTGGTGCAAATCCAAATCTAGATACATACAGAGATCGTCATATCTTAGACTAGGCGCCTTACGAGTGGCTCTTGTGGATTGTTCAAGAATTTCCGCCACTTTGTGTTCCATTTCTTTGCCGCGCCTATCTTGTTCGAGTCTCCAGGATTTTTTCATCCCTTTCGTAGTGATCGAGCTCATAGTACTCTGGGAAAAGGCGTTTAGGGTGCCAGGGGTATGGAAGGATACTGTCAGATGTGCGGGGTGGTTTCTGGGCATGTGAGTGGTTCGTGAAGTTGGTAGAAAGACGGTGCTTGGGCATATGGTAGGGTTAGTATGAGTGGGTTGCGGTGCCTAGTACGATGGCATAGAAAGGGTAGTTCCAAGGACTTGGGTATTGTTGAGAGGTGGTGGGGTTTGGTATGATGTACCAATGTGTGGTGGTTCAGTAGCGAGCGAGTTTTGAGTGGATAAGGGGAAATGATCTGGCAGTGGGGAGCTCAGAGATGGAAAAGGCGGAAAAGGTCTTCTTGCCTCAGTGGGAGTTTCTTTGGTGGCACTGGCTATTTCTGCTCTTGCGACTTTCTCTTGAAGGTTGGCAACTTTCTCGGTTAGTATATTGATCACATCTTCAGATTGCGATGCTGCTTTCGAGTTTGGGGATGTTGAATCCCTGATGACAAGTTTGTTTCTGTTGCGTTCGTGTTCCAGAGTACCAGTCATTTTCTCTTTGCCTTTGTCTTACTCGATAAGGGATGCTATTGCGGCTTTGGATCTAGTAAAGTTGGCCAGCGTGAAACGACACAGATCAACCTCTTTCTGTAAGTGAAGAAAAACTCAAAAGTAAACAACGTTAGTACGTTAGACAATAAAATCAATGCATTAGTACGTTAGACAATAAAATCAATGCAAGATATCACACACAGTTTTGCAAATAAACACATAAAGCACAGAATATTCATGTATTCAATCCAAATTTTTAATTGATCCTTCGTTCCGAGGTTTCAGTATTTTGGCATTTTAAGTTGTTTGCGAATTTTGGCTTTGGGAGTCTATGGTTGACTTGCTTTTGGTGTCTCCTCCTATTCCAATAGGGAGCATATATTTCATAAAATATAAGGACTAAGTCTTACGTAGACTGCTTACGTATCCCTTCCCGGGAATCAGGCCTTTCCGCAGTTCGGTTTATATAAAAAATACTCCTAATTTTAGTCTACCCAAAAGCCTTCCTAGACCAGGCCCGATAAGGGCTTACTATGTATCCCTCCTTGAGACATCAGGTCGGATGTAGTTTCTTTCACATATAAGTAGGGGGATAACATTCAATTCACAAAAAGGGACCCCTAGATCTACCCAAAATATGACCTCTCCTTGAGATCGAAGCGGGTTGTTGTCCTTACAATGACGCATTTGGCTGAAGTCCCTACTTCCTTGTAATAAGGAGGGAGTACTACCCAAATCTCCTCAGTATGGACCAGATGCTCCAACTCGAACTTGAAGGCTTCATATTCTTCGATATCATGCCCGGGAGCCCCGAAATGAAATAAGCAGATCTTTCTTTGGCTTGGCCCGCTGGGCAAGGATCTCCAAGAGGTCTCAATCAGATGGATCTTTCCGGTGCTTACTATCTTTTGAAAGATGCTCGCATATAAGTCCTTAAAGATAGTGAAGTCATAACGCCAAATGCGGTCGTCCAACGTGATTCCTTGACTTCGAGTGACCTTATCATGGACCAATAAAGATTGTGGTCCCCACAATTTGTGGATCGTCTTGTCATTAATTAACCTTATGATCCTTCTCCCGAGGGCCACACATTCATCGATAGTGTGGCCCGGTGGTTCCTATGGAATTGGCATCTTTTGTGCGCGTAGATTGGGGCGTAGGGCGGTAACTTCTCGTGGCTGAGGCACGTGACCCGTATGGTCATTGTCTCGTAGATCTCCCCACATCACACATGCTTTGGGGTGACACAGTAGGAGCAAGCATGTGTTTTGAGGGCAATTGCCTACCAAGTTGGGGATGGTGGACAATTAAGCCCTTGAGGTATCTCATAACTTTCAAATTTAGTTGCAGAGGCAACAGTGGTGGCCTTTTTGAATGGCCAACTTTGTTCTTGCTCATAAGGCTCGGATTCCTCCTCGGGATCCTCAGTTTCTTGCTTGGGTGCCTCAGATTTGACCAGAAGTGGTATGTAGCTTCATACGATTCCTTTGACCTTGTCTGAGAGGTTTTCATGATAGCACTCCAACTCAGTAGCCTTTTTTGGTGGGATCCTAGCTAGGTCCAAGATTCGATCGGCCTCTTTTGTCACGATCCAAACCAGAGGGTCATGACAGGCACCCGAGCTTCACCTGCCGAGCAGCGCTAATCATGCTCATAAACAAGATTGGACCACGAGGGTAATCAGATGTCAATCTGCTATATCATAAGAGAAATATCCTGGAAAGGGATGAGCCCAAAAAGGACATACTATATAACTATGATGGACAAAATGGTACAAGCCGACAAGGCCATCATAGACAACTATATAACAAAAAAATGTGGGCCGAAGGGGCTATATAACGCCAGACTATATCACAACTATCTACAGACCTCTAATAGAGTACATGAAATAACAAGATCAGGATAGGGCCCCGCCATACCCGTATGTGTATAAAAATATAATGTACAAAAACACAACAACAACTCTGGAACAAGGGGAGTGCTCCAATATCAGCTGAACAGCAACCTACAGGGGCAACTCGTCTACCTGAACCTGCGGGTATGAACACAGCGCCCCCAGAAAAGGAATGTCAGTACGGACAAAGTACTGAGTATGTAAGACATGAAAGTACTGTATGGAAAACATGAAAGCACATAGGATAAAAGTAATGCAACCTCTACTTTTGAACTGCCTCTGAGGGCCATTGACATACATAAGTCCTGTGTGTGTGTGTGTATGTGTGTGTGTGTGTGTAAGCCTCTGTGGGCGTATATATATGTGTGTGTGTGTGTGTATAACGCCTGTAAGCCTCTGTGGGCATCCCATCATATCATATCAGCCTCTATGGGCGTCATCATCATACATACATACATACATACATACATATATATATATATATATCTGTGTGTGTGTATGTAAAGCCTGCAAGCCTCTGTGGGCATCCCATCATATCATATCGGCCTCTATGGGCATTATCATCATGTGATAAGTTGATCCGGTGGTAGTGCGTACATAACACCGTAACCTTCCCCATACACCATATAGATATACTCGTATATAATGCCTGTGGGGTCATAATCTGTATATATATATATATATATATATATATATATACGTCACTCCGAGAGATTCAAGACATCTTGAATCTCTCAGAGTGACGTAGGGTCGTTATACCTCCGAACATCGTTATGAGTTAGTATTTTCATCAACAAGTGATTCTATATGAAGCATACTGAATCTGGAGAAGGACTTATTGAAAACAACATTACTATAACATGAATCAACATGGAACATCCCTAGCCACTAAGAATGGAATCATTATGGAGTAGTGTTATGTTTACATTTCATTCATAAGGATCATGCCAAAAGAAGGAAAGTTAGCATTAACATACCTCCAGTTGTCAACAAATCCCACAATGAATCTGTCGGGCTAGTATTCAAATCTTCTTAGTAACTACCGCACACCTAACAACCAACAATACAACAACAATCTTATATAAGTCTCTTTAATTTCAATTCACTACTCACCCCAAGATTTACATCAAAACAGCCCAATATGCGCTTTGTGTATGACACTTATACACTTTCTTCTTCCAATTATACCAAGTATAACATCCTCAATAAAATCCCAACACCAACTACTATCCTTACTGTTGACACTTAATTTTACCTCCCGAAATTTATTTTAATCACTCAGAGTCCTCGGATTCAAATAGAGCAAAATATCTATTTTCTGAAAGTCAAAATGATTTTATAAAATTATTTAGAAAATATTTACCATTTTAATTTGGTTAGATAATTTATATAAATATTATAAATCATTTATAAGTTAATTGGCACATTGTATAAAACATTGACAATTATTTACTTAAATTGGCCAAATTGCAAGTATTTTATTCTGTTTAAAATTTAGGGAATTCGATTAATTAAATAAATTAATCATTTCACTCCTCAGTGCTCATTTAATTAAATTATTAGAATTTTTATCATAATTAATTGAATATTTAATTATGGTTAATTATGAGAATGTGGTCGTTAAACGGCTATAATTGACATAATCAATTGGTAGCCTAATTCTGGCCCAATTGAAAGTCAATTTCCATAATTGAGGGAATTATTGCAAAATTAGCTTTTAATTATTGTTCAGTTTAAATATGACCTTTGCAAAGAAAACCAAATTCATGGGTTTAACAAATCAGGGTCATTTGTGCAAAAGTCACTTTAAATGACTAATTGGACCGGATAAGGCTATTAGTGAAATAGCCTGGTACCATAATTAAGTTAATTGAAGGACGCATTTGCAAAATTAACTTTGTTTGCTTAACTTAATCTTGTTTGATCGTAATTAAGGATCTAAACTAATTAGTCTTTTCTTAATTATGGTTATTTATTAAAACGAGTGTCAAAATCTTGTACGTATACATTCATATACGTAGGTATATATATATATATAACATGTAATATACATGTATACCACATGTATATATATGTATATTATAACAGTTCAGGCCTTGGGGCTTTTTAAAATGGACCAGGACCAAGACCCGGCTCAATATGAGTTTAAAGGGCTAAAACCCCTATGCTCCTTTCATTCATAACACCAAATGACCCCTTAGGCGTCTCTCTTCCCTCTCCCTTCCCCAAACCCTAGCACCGCCCCTCTTCTCTTTCTCTTTCCTCGCGTTATCAGTGCTATTTTTGGCAAAATTACAGATGTACGGTGCTTTTTCCAGGTCTGGTGTAGCCGAATCGAGAAAAGCATTAAATGATCCCACTCATTTTCACCTAACCCCACCCAAACACAGTATTATCCCTCTATTTTCTTCACATTTTTACATTTCAACGGTAATATATCTGCAAATCTTTAATTGTTTGTGGTTTTGAATCCATGAATCTCATTGGTTCATGAAGAACTAAATGGATCGACCATTTGAGGGCAACATCTGACCCTCCATGCTTTATTTTACTTGAATCGTGGCCGTTGAGGCCCGAATTGAAACTTGGTTTACAAAATTTGCACTTTGTCCCACATCAGCTGAAATTAGGGTTTTCACTTCAATTTGTGGGCTTAAATAGAACCCCTAAATTACATTGTTTGACACCTTGGACACTACTGACTGAGTATTTGGATATATTCACTCAAGTTACTCAAAATACCTAAAGTTTAGAGCATTCTTGGTTTAGAATTTTAACAGTTTGAGTTAGTTAATTTTAAAGGTTTTATTTGTTGTTCTTTTGAGAATTTGTGGTTAGTTTTGATCGGGGAAACAAGCTCTTCAAGTCCAATTCTCCACCAAGCTGCACTTGAAAAAGGTAATACTCTATTCCCTTTTATATTTTCTGCATTTTTTTTCTTTCCTCTATGTGCTTTTGTGCTTTGTTTGCTTAATTTTGTTTTATCATGTCCATTTTATTAGTAGATTATTTCAGTTATGTGAGTAGTATTTAGGCTTTTGTTTAGTTTAGTGATCATGCTTAGTATAGTTTAATCTTATTACTTGTTTAGCATAGCATTTATGTCCTTACTAGCACAGTTATCATGTTCAGTTAAATTTCAGTTTGTTTATACTATTTTAAGTACAATTTTAATTTCTTATTTAGTCTAGTGGACATGTTAGTGAGAGGCCAATCTCCTGCTTCTGTGTTAAGCCTTGGTTTTCATTCTGTTTGAAAGCAATGTTGATTTTTTGTCTCTCTATCCAGTTTATTTGTTATATGTTTAAATGTAGGGTCAACCCCCTCCTATCTTCTATACTCAGCCTGTTTGTTATCATTACAGTGTGCATATCCTGTTTGTGTGCTTAGTTTGGTATCATCATATGAGATGTGAAGTGTATATTCTTTCCCTCTGTTTAACTCATGATGCTTCTGTGTGTAGTGTGATACTACCTTCCTACCTATTTTTTTTGGTTTGGCCCTTGTCATGTCTAATGCTTCCTTTCTAGTTAATTATCCAGCCCCATCCTGATTAAACTTCAATACTGGACCCTGCTACTTCATTAACCTAACCTTGCATGTCAGATGTTTTGTCTAAAACTGTTGGACTCATTTGGTCTGCTTCAGCATGCCTATCACTTTGATTAGTTCCTTGGTTTTTTTGTAGTTGACTCACCATGTGTGGTTGTATGGGTGGCTTACAGGCCTATTAGTTAGTCCATCAGTCTTAGCCATAAGATTAATCTGCTTGTTTGTCCATATTACCATGCCTAGTCCAAAACTTGTATTGTTTGAATGCAACTTGGATACCTTGTTGATTTTTGTATGCTACTATAGAATGTTAATGTAT
Organism: Lycium barbarum; assembly: GCF_019175385.1. NCBI lineage: Eukaryota > Viridiplantae > Streptophyta > Magnoliopsida > Solanales > Solanaceae > Lycium > Lycium barbarum. The sequence goes on along the minus strand of NC_083343.1, from coordinate 98,527,999 downwards.
TCTGTCTAAGCTGGGCACAAGTTTGTGCACTACAAGTGATTTCCATTTAATTCGGCCTATGCATAGACACTATAGTATACTTAGTATAAAAGATTGTATATCTCTAAATGTGCTAACCTCTCTTATGGGATTCTGAGCACGCCTAAATATTGCAAGGTTTATGTGTAAGAGTTCTTTAAGCCTCTGTGTGCAAATGTGCTTCATTTCTGCCTAATTCTAAGTGTATATATGTGTGTATTGTAAGTATACTCTAGTTGAATACCTTAGTGAAGAGGTTAGTTTGGTCATTATAGATCAAACTTGAACCCTTCCTGGTATTAGCCATGCCTGGGATTCCTAGAAATCCCTTGCAACTTGTGCAACATCGGGAATATGAGGGCAAAAGCTTTCTAGTATTGACCCTCTATACATCCTCATGGAGGTGTATACCACTGTATACTGTAGTATACACTGCATGTATACCTGCTATTAGTCCTCTTGGACTTTCAATATTTGATGATCATTTGATAATTGGGCTTGAAGCCTATTGTTGTTAACATTCTGATTTACTTGGTGTGTATTGTTATGTGTATAAGTTATTAATTTTTACCCCTTTTATTTGGAAAACCTCTCTCTGCATTTCCGGGTCCTTCTCTTCCATACAGGAATTGGGCTGCGGCCCAATTCCAAAGCTGATCATGGCTAAGTACACATATGTAAGGGAAGCTAATATATTTGAACGCCCAGTCATGGGTAAAAATGACACGAAGGCCCAGCTATGGGTAAAAATAGCACTAACAGGGTAGGTAGCCCGTTAGTAGTTTAATTCCTTCTTTCCTTTCTATTTGATGTAATTGTGTAAATTTGTAAACTTTAACCTTATATTAGTGAAACCATGTATGTTAGAATTAGGATAACACTTAGTTAATTAGGTAATAAAGATAAAAATGAGGCAAACCTCTTTCTTTTCAAACCTTGACTGCTTTTTATATAATGAAACGTCTCTTTTAAATGAACTTTGGGGACAAAACTGATTTCAGTGATCAAAGGTTATAAGACATTGTTTTGAAAAAAAAAATGCATTGGATTTTGAAGCAAGAAATTGATAAATGTATGTTTTACTTAAACTCACAACAAATCGAATCTTTATACGGCTAAGTATTTGGACCTGGAAGTCCTTAGGAATTTAGGCATAAAACAAATGTTTTGGATTGGAACATTGATGCATGTTTCTGGACCTTGATAAAAAACTTGAATTTTAACAATTGAGCACTTGAGCATTTGGGCCTAAAAAATGGACCAAAGATATTTTGTGGACTGAAACTGGATTAAAACATTTGGACTCTTAGATAGATCAAATGTGTTTGGGAGACCAGCCCATTATTGTGACATAAAACAGAAACTATTTTGAGACTTTGGACTGAGTATTTGGGCCGAGAAATGGATATTGTATCAGATGGGTGTTTGTCGAACTATGGACGTGGACAATTGTTGACACACACACACACACACACACACACACACATATATATATATATATATATATATATATATATATATACATACATATCGTTAAGACTAGAATAGTAGCGACTCTACTCAGCGGCGACCCCGGGTGTGTCCTAGTCCGAAAACAAAGTGAACTAAACACTTGCGTGGATATTTTTGTTTTATTTTTTAACCAAAAACCCCTTATATGGGTCTTTTTACCAAAAATTTCGAAACTTATACTCATATGATGCTAAAACTCTACATTTTGTGGAAAAAACTTTAAAACACATAAGCAAATAATAAACCGTACAGTGAAACTCGTAGGCCAACCGTATTCTATGGATCTTTAATACCAAGGTGGGTAAAACCTTCCCTGGGGGATCACCAGAACCCTTACCTCGAACTCTAGTCCAAAAAGACTTTTTCTCGGTTTGAAAAAGTCTTTAACTCGGTTTTCCTAATTTCCCTTTTGAATAAATTAGGTGGCAACTCTAAAAACTAAATATCCAATTTAGGGCATCAACAACCTCAGATTACTTTTATGCCTAAACCCACGTAAAAGCGAACCGTAACACTTACAACAAGGTTTTAGCTCAAAAACACATTAACAACATGACTCAAGTTACATTACATCTCAACATAAACTCAAGTTCATAGTAGAATCTTCCCTCCAAACCTAGCATAACAATCATATAAACTCCTAACACGGAAATAAGATGGAATCTTACCTTAAGAACTCAAGAACACTCCAATTCCAAGATTACATCACCTTGAAGTATCTTCCAAAGCTTCTGCAAGAAGAAGAAACAAGCTTTTGGAAACCATTAGTGCTTGATCTTCTCTTTTGATCCCTGAATTTTCTTAGGAATTGATTTGATATGTTGGAGAGGGTTTTTTAGAAGGTTAGAGGTTAGGGGTGTCACACCCTTATCTTGATAGGGCATGATGGGCACCCGACTCTCATCAGAGTCGAGCGAACCCTTAAGCGTTCGCTTTACCAAAACCTGTCATTTCAAAAAAACTTTTAAAACATGAAACTTCTTCACATAGAGATCATTACCTTTATAACGATTATGAAAACTTTCAATCAAATAAGTACTTTAACCAAATTGAAATCATCTAAAATACATGCTCTTTTAACATACACACATGGTTTAGCTGACATCACTCTGTCGACATCTCGACAAACGTACCACAGGACACTGTCTGCAAAGTCTCCAATATAGACGAAATACCATAACGTAAGTACTCTGACTCGGCAACACTCCGGAAGGAAATGGAGCTCACCAATTCAGCTGGAACATCTTTTAGCAAAGTCTTCTACTCATCTGTATGCACCTGCGCGACATGAAACGCAGCCCCCGAGAAAGGGGGTCAGTACGGAATATGTACTGAATATGTAAAGCATCACTGAATCAGAAACAAGGAAAGGCGTAACAGTAAACCAGTTTAGAGGCAACCCGGGAGTAACCTGGTACAGCATTTCGAACCGTGCCATGTAGTGCCTTAAACAAATTCTAGCATACACAATGTAAGTACAGCATACCCCAAATTCTAGAATACACAATCTAAATATAGTATCACAATAGTCCCTTCGGACGGCCGCTTCCGGCTTAATAATAATGATGGCCCCTTCGGGCATGCCGCTTCCAGCATAATAATGATGATGGCCCCTTCGGGCATGCCACTTGCGACATAATAATAATAGTCCTGGCCCCTTCGGGCATGCCGCTGGCGACATAATAATAATAGTCCTGGCCCCTTCGGGCATGCCGCTTGCGACATAATAATAACAGTCCTGGCCCTTTTGGGCATGCCGCTTGCGACATAATAATAATAGTCCTGGCCCCTTCGGGCATGCCTCTTGCGACATAATAATAATGATGGTGTCAACACAACTTAATCCACGAATATCAATACAAAGAAATGATGCTATGGAGTGTAAACATAAATCGTAAATGAAACGAAATAGTAAAATCTCGCACCCCATTCGGAGTGGTTTGGGAAATCTATATAGTAAAATCTCGCACCCCCTTCGGAGTGGTTTTGAAAATCTAACTTTATGTTTCCTTTAGTATAAAACTAATTTTCTCGAAATCATTAGTAAAACCATATGCATATAAATCAATTTTTAGGGCTCAACAGATAAGCACACTAATCGACACTTGAAGGATCATGAACACGTCTCGAGTCAATCCGAGTTAGTACAAGAAAGTTATGGTCATTACTCATTATAGAAACCTCCATGAACGTTTCCAAAACAATCCGAGTTATCATATGAAAGTTAGGAACGTTATTCATTATAGAAACCTCTACGAACATTTCCAAGACAATCCGAGACCATCTACAAAAGTTAGGGACATTACTACTTACAGAACTCTTAAAAAGAAACAAGAACTCTTTATGCTTTGCTTGTAATTCAATCATACAATAAGCTCGACTATACTAAGTATACTCATATCAAGAAGTGAATAAGAATCATTAACAAGCTCGGAATCAAGAAAAGAGTTACCCCAAGATACGTATCATAACTTACTTAGCTCTAGGACATGCCAAAAGAAAGAAATGGTAAGCCTTACATACCTTGCCCGCTTCCTAAGCTAATCCGAACTTAAGTCTTTGGCTTCGCAAGATCTATAACAATATTAGTTTATACCAAACATTAGCTATAGATACTTAGAAGTTCAATCTTCAACCAACACTTTATTTGCAGAAATTTCGGCAGCACTTCCCCTGTAAATACAACTAACCCCGAGAATCCAACTCGGCCAAATCATCAACAACAAATCCGAGAATTCAACTCGGCTAAATTATCAACAACAATACCAACAGTCATTCTAACAATATCAACAATCATTTCAAAACGCATTCCAACGTTAGCAACTTCTTTCTACAAACTTTGACGGCGTTTCATTTATGTTCAATTCATAATTGCTCACATACTCAAGTACTAATCCGAAACCATTCAAACAATATTCAAGAACACTTCAAACAATCCGCAAAATATTCAAAATAATCTAACCAATATGCCATTCCACCCGAAACCTTCCAAATGCAACAAGAACGACAACAACACATTTCCTTCCTTCAAGTTCATGAGCTACACCAACAATTTACACACTAACAACATTATTTTCCATAAATACAAGAAATAGTTTCAAATTCACATTAGCTTCTCAAACAACTCTCCAACACTTACAACTTCAACTAGAATCATCAAACTTTCATTATTAACATAGAATCCCCAACAACAACAACCAAAATACTAGATAAAATAACTGATTCATCATTCCTACACAACACACATATACACGGCCACAACATACATCCATATTTTCATGAATTTCACTCATTTCTACATGCCACAACATACACAACCATCCATAACATATAAAAGAAAATTAATTCTTACCTTTTTCCCTTAACTTCTCACTTGGCTATAGTTATGAACTTGCAACAAATAGGGGTCTACTTGCTCCAACAATTATACCACGTTAAAGAGGACCTTCAAATTAGTAGGAATACTAGAAGAAAATATTTTTTTGTGATCAAAATTGAGGGCTCAATTTTCCTCCACTATGGCCGAATGGCCCTTTTGTTTTGGTCTTCTCCAAGCTTCTTGAATACTCTAAGGGATAAGAGTGAAAAATGAGACCAATAAGTCATCTTTTATTTACTCATATGATGCATCCATGTGGGCCAAGGCCCACACCACATGAACGGCCCACTTGGCCCTTTTGTTGCAAGAATTTAAATTTTTCCATAATTCACTTCCAACCCCAAATGTTTCCTTAATATTTCCATGAGCCATCTTGTGAATTTCTATTTTTGCCCCTAGCCTTTCTTAATATTTCCACATCAATAATTTTCATAAACAACTTGTGTATTAAACAAGATCAAAATATAGCCTTGTCCTTAACTTCTTGCAATTGTCTTGATTTATCCGAATGTACAAAATGCAGGATATAACAAGAGGAAGTGGAGAAAACGAGATAAAATGATAAGTATACCAAAGATATAACAGAAAGAGCTGGAAACGACATAAATTTATGGACCGTACCTATCACAAATTTTCCCTTCTCCGCCAAGAGAAGTACGGACCGTATTTCCAAGTACGGTTCATATTCCTCTCCCCAAAATCAAATTCCGACGAAAGGTATTCTCTTCGATTCGCTTATCCTCTAATCCTTCCATCACATGCCAAACATGAACTTAGATTCTCGTATACTCAAGATAAACACGTCTAATCTCATATAACCCCAAAGATAATTACGCTTTCCAAATCTATAGCAACCAACTCAAGAAGAACATTAACGTATAAAAGTAACATCCGCCCCCCTTAGAAACATTCATCCTTGAATGTTAGCACTCTTAGGATTTTACAGAAATTCCGGCAGAGTCTTCTCTATAATCATACTACTACCAACCTGCTACACGGCCAAACTATACAGTACAAATCCACGCAGGGCTACAATAATCAATAACAACAATGACCTCACACGACCAACAAAGAAACTGACAGTAAAAATGCATACCTGAAGATGATGGTATCGTAGCCTGAGCTTGCTCTGGAATCAGAAACAAATGAGGATATCTAGACTTCATATCTTCCTCGGTTTCCCAAGTCATCTCTTTTACATTCTTATTTCTCCAAAGTACTTTTACGGAAGCTACATCTTTGGTTCGCAACCTACGAACCTGGCGATCTAGGATATCAACAGGGACTTCCTCATATGAAAACTACTCTGTAACCTGGACATCATCTACGGGTGCAATCCTAGAAGGATCCCTGATGCACTTGAAGAGCATGGATTCATGGAAAACCGGATGTATAGACTCCAAGTCTGAAGGTAAATCCAACTCATAGGCTACTTGACCTACTTTACGCATAATTCTGTAAGGGCTAATGTATCTAGGGCTAACCTTTCCCTTTTTATCGAATCTCATGACATCTTTCATAGGTGATTCACACCTTCATAAACACCCAGTCATCTACCTAGAACTCCAAGTCTCGTCTTTATCTGCATAAGGCTTCTTGCGGCTCTGAGCTGCTTGAAATATCTCCTAAATGAGCTTAACCTTCTCCACCGCCTGTTGAACCAAATCAGGCCCCCAACAACCTTGATTCTCCGACCTCGAACCATCTGATAGGAGATCTACTCTTCCGCCCATATAAGGCCTCATACGGGGGCCATCTGGATACGGGAATGGTAGCTATTATTATATGCAAACTCAATAAGTGGCAAATGATCATCCCAGCTACTTTCAAAGTCTATCACACATTCTCACAGAATATCTTCGAGCGTCTGAATAGTACACTCAACCTGCCCGTCTGTCTGGGGATGAAATATTGTACTAAGGTTCACCTGTATCCCCAAACCCTTTTGGAAGGACCTCCAGAAGTTATCCGTAAATTGTGCACCTCTACCTAAAATAATAGACACTGGAACACCATGAAGTCGCACTATATCCTTAATATATAACTTAGCATAATCTTCAGCAGAATAAGTAGTCCTGACAGCTAGAAAAAGTGCTGACTTTGTCAGTCTACCAACATTCACCCATATCGAATCAAACCTGCGCTGGGAATGAGGTAAGCATGTAATGAAATCAATGTTAATCGCCTCCCATTTCATAGTTGGAATCTCTATATCTTGCAATAATCCACCAGGCTTCTAATGCTCAACCTTTACCTACTGACAATTAGGGCATTGGGCCACGAACTCCGCTATATCGTCCTTCATACCATTCCACCAGTAAATCTCTCTGATATCATGGTACATCTTCGTCGACCTTAGATGAATAGAGTAGCGAGAATAATGAGCTTCGGCCATAATCTGGTGACATAATCCTGCAATATCAGGAACACATAATCTGCCTCGATACCATAAAACTCTATCTTCGATAAATCTCAAAGGGTGACTTCTTTTTATGTGAGGTTGTCTCCTTATACCGAATCAAACAAGGATCCTCATACCGGTGTTCCTTAACCTCAGTTGCTAAGGATGATATCATTGTATCCTGAACTGTAACTCTTGCATCACCTGAGTCCAATAATCTAACTCCTATGCTGGCTGACTGATGAAGCTCGTGAGCTAGCTCTTTTTTATCTGCTCACAATTAAGACAAACTACCCATAGATCTATGGATAAGGGCATCGGCTACTACATTCGCCTTCCTTGGATGGTATGGAATATCCACATCATAATCCTTCAATAGCTCCAACCACTGCCTCTGATATAAATTCAACTCTTTCTGCTTACAGATATACTGAAGGATTTTATGATTTGTGTAAACATCAACGTGAACACCATATAAACAATGTCTCCAATCCTTAAGTGTATGAATCACCCCAGCTAACTCCAAATCATGGGTCGGATAGTTCTTCTCATACTTTCTCAGCTGCCTCGAAGCATAAGTAATAACCTTACTGTACTGCATTAACACACAACCCAATTCGATGCCCGAGGTGTCACAATAAATAGCATAATCCTCTGATCTCTCTGTAAGTGTCAAAACTAGCGCTGAAATCAGTCTGTTCTTCAACTCCTGAAAACTATACTCACAAGCATCTATCCACTAGAACTTAGCTGCCTTCTGTGTCAACTTCGTCATTGACGCTGACAGAGAGGAGAATCCCTCTACAAATCTCCTATAATATCCTGCCAACCCCAAAAAACTACGAACCTCCGTCGGTGTCGTGGGTCTAGGCTAAGTCTTCACGGCCTCTATCTTCTTATTGTCAACCCTGATGCCTTCATCTAATACAATATGTCCTAGGAAAGCCACGAAATTCAACCAAAACTCACATTTAGATAACTTTGCGTACAACTTCTGATTCTGAAGAACTCTAAGTACAGCACGCAAATGATCCGCATTCTCAGCCTCTGGTCGAGCGTAGACCAAAATATCATTGATAAACCCAATCACAAACCGATCTAAGAAGGGTCTAAATACGCGGTTCATCAAATTCGTAAATACTGCTGGCGCATTAGTCAACCTAAAAGACATCAAAAAAAAACTCGAAGGGCCCATATCTGGTCCTTAATGCTGTCTTCCGAATATCTTTCTCTCTGACCCTGACCTAATGATAACCTAATCTCAAGTGCATCTTTGAAAAGCATCTGGCACCCTACAACTGATCAAATAAATCATAAATTCTCGGGAGCAGATACTTGTTATTTATCGTCACCTTATTCAAATGTATGTAATCTATACATATACAAGCCATATTTCTTCCTTACAAACAACACTGGTGTTTCCCACGACAACGTACTAGGACTAATAAAGCCCTTCTCGAGCAAATCTTTCAACTGCTCCTTCAATTCCTTCAGCTTAACAGAGACCATCCTATAAAGAGGAATAGATATTGGCTGAGTATCAGGAAGCACATCAATAGCAAAGTCAATCTCCCATTCAGTAGGGATGCTTGGGAGTTCGTCTGGAAATACATTTGGGAATTCATTAACCATTGGAACAGACTGAAGGGTCGGTGGTTCTGCTTCTGCATTTCGGACTCTAATAATGTGGTAAATACAACCCTTTGCAATCATCTTCTTTTCCTTGAGATAGGAATAAACTTACCCCTCGGTGAAGCTATATTACCTTTCCACTCTAGAACCGACTCTTCTAGGAACTGAAACCAAACCATCTTTGTTCTGAAATCGACGTTAGCATAATAAGAAGCCAACTAATCCATACGCATAATAACGTCAAAGTCTACCATATCCAACTCAATCAAGTCTACTACTATATGACGATTATAGATTGTAATTACAAAATTTTTGTATACTCGTCTAGCTATCACCGGATCTCCAACAAGTGTAGACATCTCAAAAAGCCTAATCATTTCATGTTCTATCCCAAACTTACCAGTAATAAAAGGAGTGACATATGATAAAGAAGAGCTTGGGTTTATCAATGCATACACATCATGGGAGAAGACTGATAATATAGCTGTAACAACATCAGGCGATGACTCAAGATCCTGCCGACCAACCAATGCATAGATGTAGTTCTGAGGACAACTCGAACTGGATGCTCCACCTCTGCCCCTACCACGATCGGCTAAGGTATAACACACATCTGATCCCTAACGACATTGTCCGTCATGCAACTTACCACACTGAGCACATCACGGTAGAAATGGCCTCATCTGACCAGAATCACCCCTGAACTAAGAACTGGAAGCACTGAAACTCTGGCCTGGCCCAGTATAAGTGAGTCGATCAAACCTCGATCCTGGAAACTTTGAAGGTGTGCTAGCCGCTAAATAGGCTAGACGCTTACGAATCTGCTGTCTATGACCACCCCTGAACTCACCAAAGGAACTAGAAGATGTAGCCCTCTTATTCTGGCGCCTATTTCGCTTTTAATAGGCTTGCTGCTGCTATTTTTGCTCCTATAGACCCTGAGCATATGCCTGAATACGAGAGATATCCCTACACTCCTAAAGTGAGGCTGTCATGCAATCATTATTCAAGTGCGACCCAAGTCCAATCACAAATCGATGTACACTCGTTGGAGCATACCTAGCCAGTGAGTTAAAGAAAAGACTGTACTCCCTAACACTCATATTCCCTTGGCGTAAATTCAAAAATCTATCAACTTGAGCTCGTCGGGTCACAGCTAGCAAAAAATGTCAAAGGAAGGCCTCACTGAACTCCAGCCGCACTGCTGGAGGTGTATTAGTCCCTCTAGACGACTCCCAAGTCTCATACCACTGGACAAAAACATCTCAAAAATAGTAAGAAGCTATCTCTATTGACTCAGTGTCAAAAGCATACAACACCCTCAATGTCCTCTGCATCCAATCTATAAAATTCTGCGGGTCCTCATCTAGGTTTGATCTTGTAAATATTGAAGGGTACAAATTGATGAAGTATTGAACCTTGGCACTAACCGCGCTATCAACATAACCAGTACCCTGATACTAGGCCTGAACGACCACTAACTAAGTCAATAACCGAATAGCATCTCGCATCTTCTGGCCTGATCCATCATATGGAGGAACTAAAGGTACTGTAGCTGTAGCCCCTCTGGGATTCGCTGGGACGGAAGGGCTCAGAGAAGACTGAGATGGGGTCTCACTTTGGGACTCACCCTGGCCCACATCTACTGGTGGCACCTGTAACGGTTCACATTTTCACAGTCAGGGTTAGCGCTCAGAAAAGCTACTTCGAAATCATTGGTGCTCTTTTGGTCATTATTTTAAAAGAGTCGCCATCTAATTTTTAGGAAATTAGGAAAACCAATTTTGAAGGGTTTATTCATACATCGTGAAAAATCCTTCTTAATGTAAAGTTCTAGATAAGGGTTCCGGTGACCCCCTAGGGAAGGTGTTAGGCATCCTAGTATTAAGGATTCATACTATATGGTTGACCTTTGAATTCCAATGTGTGAGTATTTGCATGAACTATTTATTTGGTGTTTATTTCCCGTAAAAAAAATCTTGTCATTTGCATATCATTTTGAAAAGAATTGAATGTATTCCCTTTACATATAGGGCATTTAGGTTTAGATTTATAATATCTGGATACAATTAGTTCATTTTATATATAAAGATAGTAGTATTTTTTGTAAAGATAAAAAGTTCATTTATTTTAAAGTCTGGGATAAATGAGCTTTGTTCATGCTTGACTCATACATGGACCGGGTAAATCCGTTTAATACATTTTTAGAATGTTCTTATCTAAGACTTTATAATTATGGATACATTTTACCCATTTACAGTTTCGAAAAGGGATTTTCATGAGTTTAGATATATTGAATTACGTTCTTTTGAAAAGAATTGGGTTTTAGAGTAAAAATGACTCTTTATTGATAAAGGAGTTTGCCGTTTCTTCTGGGTAAGGCCCAGATCCCTTTAAAAAGAATCTAGTTTTGAGGTTTGTTTAGTTTATTTACCGTCTAAGTCATGTGGGTTCTGGCCCAAATACTTTATCCGTCCGTTTTCTAAAAAATGTGGGCTCTAGCCCAAAAATCTTTAACCGTTAGTTTCTAAAAAGAGAAAAAGGTCAAGTGGGCTCTGGCCCAAAATAATTTAACCATTTGTTTCTAAAATAAAGGCTATAAGGGCTCTGGCCCAAGGTACTTTAACCATCTGGTTTTAAAAGAAAAATTACGCGGGCTCTGGCCCAAAATACTTTAACCAACTGCTTCTAAGAAATCATGTAGACTCTGGCCCAAAATACTTTATATTTTTACGAATTCAAACCTAGAAAAACATGTCTATCTTGAAAGGAATTTGTTCAATTTACTTCTCCTCTTTTGTTTTAAATAAAATATCATGCCATTTTGACCTCAAAAACTCTTAGTCTCCTTATTGTCTAATGTATTAAAAAAATAGTTTGTCCCCATTTAAGTTCAAAAAATCAGTACGCATATTCCAGGTTTTCAAAAAAATTGTTTTAAGGATCTAGAGTCGGCTAAACGACATATGCACCATTTGCTTAAGATGCCTAGTTCAAACCATAATCAATTCCAATAATACTGTAGTTTTTACAAGTATGAATATAATACAACATTTCAAGAAAATTGGAATAGCATGAATAATGCAGGAAGGATAGACTAGGGGTGTACCAAACCCCTAGCTAACCATTTTTACCCATGGTTGGGCCTTCGTATCATTTTCACCCATGACTGGGCCTTCAAATATATACTAGCTTTCCTTTCTTTTTTCTCGGACTCAATGATTTCGAAAGAACTTTCCTATTGGGCCAAAGGCCCAATAGGGTGGCTGGACCTCATCCCAAATGGCAATGTAGTGAAGAAGGGAAGAAATAAAGACCCCGGTTAGTTTAATATTTCACTGATCTTAACATATGTATAGCTATACACACATGCGCACACAGTATTCGATTTACTCACAAATCCTATCATATGTATAACTGTACACACATACATACATATATAGTATCGTATTTATTCACAAGTACATGTAGTATGCATATGCACTTCCATGCCCTTAAATTTATTTGGAAAAGACTTGGGTGGTGGAGAGGAAAGGTCATCACCATCCTTATTCCTGATGCCGCACAAGTTCCAAGAGGTTTCGTGAACCTCCGGCATGGCTGGTCACCAGGGAAAGGTTCATACCAAGCCCTTCCCCCCCCCCCCCCCCTAAACTGCCTCTCCTAACCAATACATTTATGGAGGACACAGATTTACATATCCACATACAGGCTTGGAATAAATAGGACAAGTCTAATGCACACAGTCATAGGATAGCTACAAACTAATAGAAGCAGGTGAAAAGTATGGGGAGAAGAGATTAATGATCCAAGTAGATGTAATACTTCAATAAACCAAGACCAAGACAACTGAACATGACTTAGACAAGGATGCAAATAGCATATATGGACACCACGTGACCAAATTTAGGCTAGGCCAAAAAATCGTTGTTGACACCTAATTTTCACCCGGTAATGAACGTATTTAAATTTTCAAAATTCCCGACGCAAAATATCTTTTTGTAAATTTAAAATTCAAAATCCCGGGAAAATTGCAAAAATTAGCAAATTTACACAAAAATTGTTAAAACAAGATAAATTTGACGAAAATCACAGAAATCAACCAATTTCAAAGAAAGTACGGGATATTTGATATTTTAATAGGAAAAGTGTGTATTTTACTCCGTATAGCTCGGGAAATTTGAAAATATAAACGACGTATGAACTACGACTCATTTTTGTAGCATTTTTCACATTTTTAAAATATTATCCGAAAGTATGTCAATATTGGGCTCGTATTGAAGCTCGTAATTTATAACAGCGTATTATGAATTTTGTTTTTATAAAATAATAATTTACGAGTCGGTTACGCGAATACGCAGTTTGTTGAAATTGCATATTTTATTTAAATTGTGCACAAAAGGGCAATTGTGATATCTTTTAAAAAATGTGGGGGGGGGGGGGGGGGTCTTTTAAATATTTTAAAAAACGTTTTGGGGGGAGAGGTATATAAGGCCAGGGGACCGAAGTTTTAATTAATAAAACTTCAGTCCCCCATTTTGTTAAGAACTGAATACTCTCTTCGTCTTCTCTCTCAAAGTCCGTTAATGGTGATTTAGGGTTTCATTATCTCGAGGCCATTTCAGGACAATTTCTCGGTCATTCTCGCCTGATATTTTTAGGGGTTTTTCTCCTATGACTACGGTGATTCGATTTTACGATTTGTTTTCCTTTAATTTTGCATTTTTTGACCCTCCAATGTCTGACCCGAAGGGTTGTTGCTCGGGTCTTTGTAATTTTGGGTTGCCCTAGGTGAGGTTTAAGCCTTTAGCCAACCTGTGCACCCAAAATAATAATACAAGGACCTCAGGTTAAAAAACCCAACGATCAATGCACCGTTTGAGGGATTCTTATCCTAAAATTGTACTATGTATACGTTATTTGGCACTGGTTTTGGATTTTTGTGACTAGGCGTACTTTTCCTGATTTGTTTTGGGGAATTTTAGGTTTTATTTGGCGGAATTTGCTTAATTCTTGTAGTATTTTCCATTTCAAGTAAGGTATAGTACTATTTTCAGTAAGAATTAGTTAAATTTTGGTTGTCTTGTGGGTTTTGAAAAGGAGGAATTCGAATTTTCTACTTTTTTTGGTGATGGGATTAATTCCTTTCTTGTCCCTAAACCCTAATTTCACCACTATAAATAGCAAGGATTGTAGTATTCTAAGGGTCCTCTTTTTTTTTCGAAAGCAAAAATTCAGATTCCTGTATATATAAACTACCTCTATATATCAATATATAGATATAAATATACTAACATATACAACCCTAAATACTCTCATATACTAATATATATATAAAAGTTTCATAATATACAATAGAATATACTACTTGAACACACATGCTACTACTATAATACTCAAACAATTTCCCAAAGAAAAGGTCTGTTTCGGGAAGCATTTTGGTGTTTGAAGTTGTTTCTAACCTCCCCTTTGATCTTTTGGTTGCCCCCATAAAAGGTAACCACTTGTCTCTACCTTATTTACTTTGTTTTAATTGCTTAAAATGCCACTTCGGTATTTTACTAGTTTGAGAACTGCCTAGATGTGCCTTGTATGTGTGTTATTACTTACTTGATTTTGTTTAAGTGTTTACATGTTTGTTGTTGCTACTACAGTTGTCTTAAAGCTTCATATGATATTTCATCTGTTTGTTCATGAGTTAGATAGGCTTTATACCTTCTTGTAACTTGTTTTTGTGTTCACGTGATGTTAATATAACTCTTAAGATCTCTGTAGGATAAAAATCAGTTTCTGTAAATTTAAATAAACAGGAGGGGTTTTGGTTTCAAGTTACTGTTCCATTGAAGTGTTAGTTATATATTAAGTGTTTAAGTTCTGTCTTTGTTAAATTTTATTGTGAAAAGTCATATTAAGTTTTACCAAGGTCTGTACAATGTATCGGTGATCATCTGAAAAGTATATTGACAGTTTAACAGGTTCAAATAGGATATTAGTGTTGTTTCTGTCCATTTTTTGTGATGGAATGAAGCTTTGAAGGTTTTAAAGCTTAATAAGTTTAAAAGGAGGAAAGAAAAGCAGTTGTTGTGTATTGTTTGTAATGTTTGGTCATTTTAACTCAGTGTATGAGGTTAAAACTTGTCTAAAACTAGAGATAGCATACCTAGTTTGACTAATATAAAGAATTAACAGGCTTGTGGTTTGATGTTTTATCTATCTGTAATGATTTTCAAAAGTAGAACTACTAAACAATCTAAAACTGGACTATTTTGTAAGTCTAAACCTCTGTTATCAAGTTTGAGTTAGAAAATACTTGCCTGAGCTAGCTTTTCTGAGAATAAAAGGAGTAAATAAGCTTGTTGTTTTGTTGATTTAACTGTCCTTAATAAATTTTGAGTCTGAAATGGGTAAAACAACTTAAAAATTGGATCCTTGTATAGTATAGAACACTTAGAGAAACTACTATTTTAAAAATAGGCTCAGATGCTTTGAAATCCCTCTGTAACTTAGTTTAAAATGATTGAACTCTTTGTTTTGCTAACTATTTGATAGCTTTTATGTAAACTCTGCCTGCATATCTCTACTTATTTTTGGAACTGTTAAAATTCTTCCTTGTTGTGTGACAGGATCATTTATTCTTGTTTAAAAATAATATAAAGTGTAAATGAGGTTAATAATTGGTTCTGAATTTTAAAATCTTGAGTAGTCTTATGGGCATATAGTTTTGAGAAGCCTGCATTACTTACGATGATCTCTTCCTGCATCCTTGCTTACTGTTTTGGTTCACAGGACAACTGCCCTGTGTGTTTGCTGGTATATATGATCTTTATATTATTGTGTGTCAATACTATGACTCTTGTTTGTTGTTTCAAATAAACTATTGTTTGACATATGTGTTTATCCTGGTACAGTTCTGATTGATTCTTAGTTCTGAGTTTAAGGAGTCATTTGAGTGTCTTTTCAACTTGTTTTGACACAAATTGTGCATTTGTTGAGCCCTTTAAGTGGCATTGTGAGAAAACCCGTTTCATGTCATCTCTTCTTGTGCATTAAACTTGAGTAAAATGGATCCCTCATCTCTGGTGCCTTGACCCTTACCCTTTGCTGTCTAAGTTGTCTTTGATAATACTTGTGCCATTGGTGAGTTAAATAACTGTCTCTTAATGACCTATTAAGCCATTTTTAAAGACTAATATCATGTGATCACTTGCTGAGATGCCTACATAGTTTAGAATAAGTTTACTGTTACTTACTGGTCCTAAAATCTTTCAAAGTCTGCATACATTCACTTGACATCTTATCCCAAGATTCACATATTTTGTCTTCTCTATAACAAGCTAAAACATGGCATTCAGATTGCAAGTTTTTTCAAAAGATAATTAACTATGTAACAATTTGGCTTCTAAACCGTTAAAAAAAATGGCTTGTAAAAGAGCTCATATGATTGCCTGGTATCACTGGTTCTTTGAAATTGTGTTGAGGATAACCTTTAGCCTATGCCTAGTGTGATTAGTATGTTTGCTGCTCAAAGTCATGAATACTCAAGGTCCCAAGTGTCATCCCTATTGCTTGTTGACTTGTTTCTTCTGAAAACTGCATCATACTGTCCTAGACACTGTCCATATTCATGTCTTCTTCACTTATGATTCTTGCTGCCCTTGTGTTGTCACTAAGTGGTGTGTGAGAATGATGTGTCTTTACTATGGCTTGTTTATACGGTTTTCTGAGTCTTTGATAATGTTGATTGTTTACCTAAGTGCTCTATATGTGCCCTACTTGCATTGCATTCTTGAGATTGTCTTGGGTATGGATGGGTATGCCCATGTTTAGGTTGGTTTTTCCCTCCATATCCAGGTATATCAGTGGCATATTTGGGTATATATTGTCCTTACACTTAGAAATCGTGATAAAAATAGAAGTATACCAAGTATATCATTGTTGCAACTTTAAAACTTATAAAAATGAGGAAGAAGAGGTGCATACCTGCCTGTACATCATGTATCTCTGCTGGGACACTTAGAATTGTTTGAATGGGTGTTAGGTTTGGGCCAGGGAACTAGGCATGTCTTCAGCATACTATACTTAGTCTTATTGTGATAATTTGGGCCATTTCTGGTTCTGTCTACGAGCAGTCTGCTTATTTGATTGGGCTTAGCCCAAATATATCTGATGTAATTGTTTTTGGCATTGTAATAGTAATTAGGATTAATTTTCAGTATTTATTTTTTTCTCATCATTGAATGTATACTAATTGGTGCATACCCTCTTGTATTTCCAAACCAAAATCTGTTGATGGGTTTCCACGAGGCCCATCAACTCCGATTAGATCGAGTCAAACTGCAAATCTTGGATGGACAAAGCATTTGGAGCATACGTTGGATTTAACTTGCATTTCTTCTTTCGGGTTTGGTCGACCCGAATTCTCTACTCTTTACAATTCACGATTTAAATTCTAAGTATGTGCGCTTTAATTTAAATTGGACCCTTATGATTATTAGGATACATATTAAAGTCGCTAATTAAATTTTCAAAATTCACGCCTCATAAAAATTAATAAAAACGGACAGATTTGGGACTTTGGACCGAAACTGATTGGAATTTGAGAAATAAGGGATTGGATTGGACATTTTTAGAACTTTCAGGACTTGGACTGATGAGGGTAAATCTGGACTGTTGGGACCGTATTCAACACTTGTATAAATACGTAGTTAAATTGGTATAAAATTGATTAAAATTAGCTTATAAAAGGACCGAGTATAAAAATGGTAAAATTAGTATATTGCGGTTTATATACATATGCCTATAGTATGCCTACAAACTATTTTCATAAAAACTATCTCTATACTTAAAACGCTTTTTTCAAAAAACCTTTTTGGATGGACTTACGTAGAGTCCTATTTAGGCTAAGAGCCTTCGGGTATTAGCCTAGGTGTTCAAGTCCGACACCCGCGCCCAATTTTGGGCAAAAACTATACTTCGACGATTTCTCAAAAAACGTATTTGTGTATGAAATGACTAAATCTTATTGCGGAAATATAAAAAAAAACATTTTTTGTCAAAACTCTTATATCCATAAGGAATATTATTGGAACTCGCAGGTAAATCGCGATTGAGCAGATCCTTAATACCGAGGTGCCTAACACCTTCCCCGGGGGATCACCAGAACCCTAACCCAGACATTGGTAGATTAAGTTTCTCTTAGGATAGCCGTAAAATAACTATTTTAAATGAACCCTTTTCGAACTGGTTTTCCTAATTTCCTAAAAATTAGGTGGCGACTCTAAAATGTATCCTTTAGAGAACTATTAAGTGGTTAGCGGGTTTTATTTACTTTTCCAGTACGATTCACAACCATACTTTCTTGGGACACCTCCCTCCTTTTACGAGGTATGTGTGAGTCGTTAAAACTTAGAATTCCCAACGCCCGCTACAGATGGCGACTCCCCTGGGGCAGTCTAAGATTCTAACCATAAGGGTTCAAATTATTTATGTGTTTGTATGATATAAATTGTTTGAGTAATATAAATTGTTTATATGTTTAAATTTCCGCAAAATATAACTGTCATTCATGCAGGCATACTCCGCCACTCCTGGCATTTATTTTATATTTTCCAAAGGATGACGACGCAGAATGAGTTGCGGTTATACCTTCACTAAAAAAACCTTTAATATATTCTTTGGAGGTCGAGTGGGTATGCAGTCATCCCATAGCCTTAGAGAGCCCCCCCCCCCCCCAGCTTGTCCGCTTGGGTAACCTACGCCATTCGTTTGAAAACCACTCTAGAATAATTAGCGTAGACCGAAGCCAAATCCTTACTGATATAGCTCATATTGACCATAGACCGGTTTGGGTATCTCAAACCTACCTGAATCGGACAGAAAAGACACCCTACTGTGTTCAGATGGTGTAAAAAACTAAAGACACCGCATCCCACTATTTGCTATCTTGAAGCATTATTATACCAAGTGTGCAATAAATTGTTGTTCCTAGGGGCGGGAAACTAATAGTGTTTTGTCTTGCAGATGTCTCATGATGTGCAGTTTGATATGATTGTGGGTCCACCACCAGGTTTAGTGATATGGTGGAAAGATTTGACTAATGATCAGAAGAAAGAAATTAACAGTTGTGTAGGGCATCTTCCTTCATTAATGAATATGACTGGGGATCCGGGTTTGCTAGAGATCATTACCGGTTATTAGGACAATGACAGAATGGTGTTCAAATTTGGAGAAATAGAGATGACTCCCACTTTAGAAGAGATTAGAGATGTTTTGGAAAGCGTAGGAAGTGCAAACAGATCCAAAAAGAAATTGGCCCAAAATATCCTTATCCCTCACAAACCCATCCCAAAAAAATCAAAGACATGTTTGCTGTCAACAAAGCCGATTGGGCGCAGGGACCCACTATATCCTTTAGTGAGCTATATGGGAGGTATTCATCCAAACAGGGGTACGAGAACTACATCCTTGAGTTTTCATCACCCCAATCTTGGGAAGCCCATCAAACACCAGCCTTTATCACTTCCCTATTGGGGACCATGGTATTTTCACAAAATGCCTCCTTAGCTATTGATACCCGGGTTGTCTTTGTTGCCCATGCTATTTTTAGGGGAGTCACAACAAATGGACTTACCAAATATTTTGACATCATCCCCATTATCCTATCAGACATATATCGAACTTTGGGAAAGTGCCGTAACCATTACTACTACTTCCAAGGTTGCAACCTCTTAGTCCAATGGTGAATACTTAAGTATTTGGATAGGGATAGCTTACCTACTCACTGAGATCTGGCCCTGAGAGAGGATGATTTGGGAGTCGCTGCTATGACTTGTGGGGTTCAGGATAAAAGAGGATGGGCTGACATCTTTTCCAGATTGAGAGAAGAACACGTCAGGTGGAGACTCGACTTCCACTCCAAGACTATTTTTGTTAAGAGTCGTAGGCGTCTGTATTTACCATTTATGGGCATTAGGGGAATCAGACCCTACGCACCATTGAGAGTTCTTAGACATTTTGGTATGAGACAGATTTATTCCGAATGTGGGAAATATGGGAGAGTTTATACAAGATGATGAAGAAGGTCGTATCGAAGGTATAAAGGATGCTCAGAAAGAATGGAAGAATGTGATAAGAGAAAATCAGTTGGATGAGGATCCAAACAATCCAAGTCATGACGAAAATTACTATGAGTGGCTTAGAATCGGGTTAGCTGACACTGCCACTCCAGGACCATATCTGTACAAATTTCCCAAGGACAGGGAAGCCAGGAATGCAATCCAAGTTAGAAGAATGAAACGGCGAATGGAACGAAGAGAAATGGATCACCAGACAAAGATAGAATATGATCAAAAGATAATTGAGAGTTTGACAGATGAGGCAGATGCTTCATTGAAGAGTTTGGAATCACTTGACACTTTTGTCAAAGGAGCCATAGACACGGGAACGTCATTGACTGACGATCAGAGAGGGCAATGGATCGGGAAAGCATTGATGCCAGCCCATGTAGCCATTCAGACTGCCCTTCGAAGGGCCAAGAAGGCGCGAGATGATAGAGAGCAGATTTCTGTCCGTGGAGTGGATTTTTTTCTGATTATTGCACTTACTTTTAAAAGCCTTGTAATCCCACTTGGGAGAATATGATTAATGAAAAGCATTGGGATTTTATCTTTGGGAACAATACACTTATTTTACATGTGGCACAATTTCACTTCATACACTAGTAGCCTCGGAGCAACGAGGTATAGGAAAGAGAATTGTATATTATCTAAATGCTTACTTGATATATCTGCTTTGTGTGAAAATCATGTAATTTGTTGAAACTCTTGATTGGTCCATATTTCGCCCACTACCTAATAGAAAAACCAAAGAAAATAACCATCAAAACAAATTTAGATCCACTTTTAAGAGGTTGATTTGCTAATAGGAAATAGAGACTCCAGATAGCATGAGTGCAACTTCACCTTACGTCAACCTAGTCAGTGACGACGAGAACATGGAAGCAACAAGTGAAAATAAATTGACAATGGGATGAAAGAATAGCCCTAGCCACTGCTAGAATGAAAGAGGTTGTACAAACCACTAAGGGGGCCAATGAGAAAAGGAAAGAAGCAGAAACTCTCCTAGCTTATGTTGTGGAACTAACAAAGCAACACCCTTCCAATCGGGTAAAATGGAGAAAGGCACCTGAAGTACCACTTGGGAGTTATGTCCCACTCAATCAACAAGAAGGGCTTGACCCCATACCATATGGAAATGACGAACTACTTATCCCCAATCTGAGAGCCTATGGAGACCCGCACAAATCTCAGCTCGAGGAACCCCCAGTTTCGTGCACAATTGTTCTTAAAGACATAAGATCACACAATTGGGGTACACCGGTAGAGATGTCAAAATAAGAAATCTTGGAGACTTTAGGAAGCATTGGAGTGTACACACAAAGCCTAAACATGTTGCCACCGTGCGCTCTTTCTGTGGGTTACAAAAAGTGTCTCTACTACCGAGGTCAATCAGGTCATACCGCCAACGAGTACGGAGCATTGGGGAGAAAGCTTATCCAATGGATTGACTAAGGAAGAATTAGCCAACTGTAGGGACCCCACTCTCTCCTGACTCATGACCAAGGAAGAAATCACCCAGAAAGGATATCAAAGGTTAGGTTCTAGAGGAGCGACTTTTCTAAATTCGAAGAGTCGTACGCCAGGATCCACTCCTTACTATGTAGCGTGAAAAAGATTAGGGCAGTGCCACAAACCTATCCAGGTCGCCCATGATTTCCGAAAGAAAGAGTTTGTGTGTATCACCATGGCCGCCCCGGCCACGACATTGGAGAATATGTGAATTTCAAGCTTGAGCTGGAATGCCTCGTGAATGAAGGTCATGTTCGGATAGTCGCGGGAGGATGAGAATAGAAGATGTAGCTAATGAAGATCTGCTTAGTATGGTTAGGTAGAAAAACATAAGTATCCTTTTACTGCTTTCAATAAAATAGAGTATCCCTTTCCCTTTTATGTAAATGGAACCACGCGGACCTGATGTCCCATTGGGGATACGTGGCAAGCCTATATAAGGCCTGGTCAGGGTAGAAAAAATTAAGGTTCGGGTAGCATAGGAAAAACCTTTTTTGTGTATGCCTGAACTACGGATGAACCTGATTTCCCTTTGGTGGGATACGTAGGCAGTCTATTTAAGACTCGGTCCTTTTATAATAAAAATCTAAATCCCCTATAGTATAGGATGGGTAGAAGCAAATCAACCATACAAACTATTTACCTCGAATCAGTATTCCTAAAAGATACAAAAAGACTAAAATACCCTTGGAATGTGAATCAATCAAGAAGTTGAAACAAAATGTATGATTCTGTGTGCTATAAACTGCGAACAACATGATATCGTGTGTTTCATGCTTAAACCTAACGCTAACTTGAAAGCTTTTGAGTTGTTTTCTCTTATAGATAGAGGTCGATTCGCTGGCACCGGTTACTCGGTCAAAAGCTGCCACAGTGTCCTTAAACCCTTAAGAGGAAAACATGCCTGGAACTCCACCACCGAACAGAAATTCTTTAGTAGAAGGTACCCCAACAGCGGACATAGCCGGAATGCCTCTGGAAGAGGCTTTCATCCTACTGATGAGACAATTGGTTGAAGCTAGAGAAGAAGCGGACCGCCTGAGGGCCGAGAAAGAAAATACCACTAATGCTGAGGCTAGGAGACCTCCACCCACTTTCCCAAATCAGGATTTACTGATTCCTGATCATTTCCCTCAGACCCATACTGGGGCTGCCCTTCAAACTCCACTTCACCGAAATACCACCCACGTGGGGAGTTCCACCCACCATACCCCAGCTTTTCAAACACCAGCTCGCGCTACAAACGTAAATGATTATCAAGCCCCTTGAGCAACGGGAGTTCCTGTGACCCATCCCGTACAACCAAATGTCACTTTTCAAGACCATGTCACCCATATTGACTCTTCGCCAGAATTGGAGAATATGAAAATGTTCTTTGAAGCAAGAATAGACAAAATAGAGAAGGAAATGGGGAAGAAAATTGCCAAGTTAGAACACGGCTCTAAGAAGAAAGAGGGGTTGAGATACTCTGATTTGTGCATCCATCCAGACCTGGGTCTGCCTGAAGGCTTCCAAATTCCAAAATTTGATCACTTCAATGGGTCGGGCAATCCCAGAGCCCACTTGAGGGCTTACTGCGACCAGTTGGTTGGAAGTGGCGGAAATGAAGCCCTGCTCATGAGGTTGTTTAGTCGAAGCGTGTCAGGAACGGCTATGGAATGGTTCATCTCATCTCTCAAGATATTAGCTGGTGGAAAACATGGAAAGAAATGGAAAGTTCATTCATGAAAAGATTCCGCTTCAATGTGGAAAATGTGCCTGATCAGTTCTCATTGGAGAAAATTCGTCAGAAATCAACTGAAACCTACCGATAATATGTTAGTCGCTGGAGAGATGAAGCAGCACGTATACAACCTCCTATGACCGAAGCTGAGCTGGTAACTACATTCGTACGGTACCAACAAGCTGATTGCTTTGACAAAATAATAACTATGAAAGGGAGTTCCATCGCGGATATAGTTGCCGTTGGGGAAGATATCGAGGATGGCCTCAAAACCGGCAGGATTGTTAGTGTACTAAACAGATCGGGTGCGTCTGGCGCCATGAGTGGAAAAAAAAAAGATATAGCCTATGTTTCTAGAGCTGCTAGTCCAAAAAGCCAAGGAAAAGAGATAACCCACAAAAATTCAGAGAGCTACCAATCACCTCCACCAACCAACTACACAACCACCTCACCCCAATATAGCCCAATGATTGTGTGCTACGCACAACCCGACTACCAAGCTCCATAACCAAACTATCAAATACCAGCCCCAAGCAACCGAACCTCACGACCAAATCATCGAATGCTAGCACCTAATAACCAATCTCTGCAAAACCAGACTTTCCAGAACCAGCCTCCACCAGCAAACTATGAGGCACCCTAAAGGAAACCTATGAGAGAATTCACTCCTTTGCCAGAATCAAGGACAAGTCTATTTAACAAACTAAGGGATGCCGAGCGAATAAGCGTTGTCCCACCAAAACCTGCTAACCCTGCGGATCGATGGTAGAAGCCAGCTCTTACATGGGCCTATCATTCCAGCCAAGTTGGTCATGCCACCGAATATTGTATAAACCTAAGGCACAAATTGCAGGACATGATTAACAATCATGAGCTCATCTTAGAGCTAACACCTCCGAATGTGGACATGAATCCGCTCCCAAAGCATGGAGGAAGCCAAATTCACATGATAGAGAGAGATGATGAATGGGAAGAGTGCCCGACAATAATTCGTCCAGATATTGAAGGATTAGAGAGCACTGTCACCTCATTGTCTTTACAAGAACGAGAAGAAGTGATAGACCCTTTGATAAAGGAATCTGAGATATCTGCCATAGCCAAAAGAGAGCCTTTCGTGCTCAAATAACCCTCAACAATCGTTCGAATTCACAATGAGTTCATACTCAAAGCATCAGGATTTGTTGAGAATAAACCCTTTGCGATCAAACTACCGCACCAGATGATGATCAATAAAGGAAAAAAAATAGTTGTTATGGTTTAGGGTATGACCAGGTCAGGAAGGTGTTATGCCCCAGAAGAACCTGTGCCCGAAGCGCCTCGTCGTGAAAACCCTCAGAAAAAACCAATAACTGAAGGTGAAGCAAAAAAATTCTGGAGGCAAATGCCGATCAAGGATTACTCAATTGTTGAGCACCTGCATAAGACTCCTGCTAGGATATCAGTAATGCCATTACTACTCAGTTTATCCCAATATCACTTGGCCTTGATGAAAGCCTTGGATGAAGTCCAAGTACCTGCCGGCATTACAAGCGAAACATTGGCTGAAATTGTGGGGTATGTTGTGTGACCCCATAGGTTGTCATTCTCTGACGATGAATTACCAAAGGAGGGAGTCCCACAATAAAGCCGTGCACAAAACAGTCAAATGACGTGATAAAATTATTCCATAAGTACTGATTGATAGAGGAGCTAGGTTGAATATATGCCATGTGACGACTCAGAAACAGCTCGGGTATGATATTGGCAAGATCCGCCAGAGTCGGACCAACGTAAAGGCTTATTATGGTACAACCAGCAACCTAATTGGAGAAATAGATCTACACATATAAATCGGCCCTGCGGAGTTCGTAGTCGAGTTTGTCATCATGGACATCAAACAAGCTATAATCTGTTGTTGGGCCGACCATGGCTGCACGCCGCCGGAATTGTAGCATCCTTGTTACATCAATCTCTCAAATTCATATGGGATGATCAAGAAGTCGTGATTCACGGCAAAGGAAGTGTCCACAATTATCCAGATAACTTTGTACCAGTCATAGAGAACTCACTAGCGGGTGCTGATTTTCACACTATTAAGCTAGCCATGGTAGACTGTAGGAGAGATGATAAAGATATCCCTATGCCACTGGTCTACAAGATGGTTGCTATAACTATGATGAGGAATGGGTTTGAACCCGGGAAAGGTCTGGGAAAGAAGTTGCAAGGAATCAAAGAACTAGTGAGTATCAAACATGGGAATTACCGGTTTGGGCTTGGATACGAGCCATGCCGGGCTAAGGAAGAAGAAGCAGAATATGGGCCGAGAGGTCCCGTTGAAATAAGAAAGTCATTCCCTCATCTCTACCAATCCTTCACAACATGCCCATTGGGTCACAATAGCGGAGATCCAGAAGAGGGTTTAAGGACGCTGTTTTGGGAAGGAGAATGCGCGACAATCATTGAAGAATGCTTTGAAGCATTAGAGATTCGCCCTGCTGAACCAGGAGAGACAACAAGTGGATGGACTTCTACCTCGTTGTTCACTTTGCGGTAGAAAGAATGCTCATTTTCAAGAAAAATGGCGAAAGTCGGATTTGAGGCCCGGCTTATCACCTTTTCATGTTTTCTTGATTACATGTCGTTTAATAATGGAAATGGCTTGATGTTCCATTCCGAGTTAGGGCCGTCTTTTGTACTGCTTTTAAAATTTCAACGAAAACGCCTCAAAGTTTGCAATAAAATAAAATCGTTTTACTTCACCTATATAAGTATATGTATAATTATAATATGACTATATATAAATACATAGTTAAAATTGCTTTTACGTGATTAATAACCGTGCTATTTTATTTTACAATAATAATACAGAGGCCACGAATAATGTCATGACATATTACGAAACAAGTAAAAACGATGATGAACAAAATGATGATCAAGAGGAAGGGATAACTGAACCGGGAGGGTTGATAGATGTTGAAGTAGAACATGAGAACAGACCCATACCAAACCTACAGGAAACAGAAGCAGTTAATCTAGGAAGTAAGGAGTTGGTACGGGAGACTAGAATAAGTGTCCACTTGACGGAAGCTGAGAAAGAAGGGTATCGGAGCCTGCTGAAAGAGTATGAGGATGTTTTCAATTGGTCATACGCCTATATGCCGGGTTTGAGCACGAATATTGTTGCCCATAGGTTGCCAATCCTCGAAGGATTTGCCCTGGTAAAACAGAAAATCAGGCAGCCTAAGCCCGATGTCAGTATTCAAATTAAAGAAGAAGTAGAAAAATAGATTCAGTCGGGGGTCGTTGAGGTGACACCATACTCGATATGGTTAGCAAACATAGTTCCGGTACCAAAGAAAGATAGGAAAATAAGGATTTGTGTGGACTACCGTGATCTCAACCACGCTAACCCAAAGGATAATTTCCCGCTCCTAAATATTCACATACTCATTGATAACTGCGCCAAGCATGAGGTGAAATATTTTGTGGATTGCTACGCAGGCTATTATCAATTATTGATGGATGAAGAAAATGCTCAAAAGATGGCATTCATCACACCGTGGGGAGTATATCATTACCGGGTAATGCCTTTTGGACTCAAGAATGTCGGTGCTACGTATATCGTCGTCTTTCATGATATGATACACAAAGAAATTGAGGTGTATGTGGACGACACGTCATCAATTCCCGAGTAGGTGGGGACCACCTCGAGCATTTACGAAGATTCTTTGATAGACTCCCCAAATATGATTTGAAGTTGAATCCTGCAAAATGTGTATTTGGAGTGCCTGCTGGAAAATTGCTAGGGTTCATAGTCAGTCATCATGGTATTGAGTTAGATCCCACCAAGATCAAAGCAATCCAAGAGATACCACCGCCTAAAACGAAGAAAGAGGTCATGAGCTTCTTAGGAAGGTTGAATTACATTGGACGCTTCATCGCCAGGTCCACAATGATCATAGAACCAATCCTCAAGCTTCCCAAGAAAGATACTCCAACCAAAGTTAACAGAAGACTGTCAGAAAGCCTTTGACACAATCAAAAGATACCTGTCAAATCCACCTATGTTGGTCCCACCAAGGCAGGGAAGTCCTTTGTTGCTATACATGTCGGTATCAGAAAAGGCTTTCGGATGCATGTTAACACAAAATGACGAGACAGGCAAGAAGGAAAGAGCCATCTATTACATCAGTAAAAAGTTCACACCTTGCGAATCCAGATACTCCTTGGTGCAAAAGACGCGTTGCGGTCTAACCTGGGTATCTCAGAAGCTGAGACATTATATGGCTGCATACATGACTCATCTGACCTCAAGAATGGATCCACTAAGGTACATCTTTCGTCAACCCATGCCCATAGGGAAGCTAGCCAAATGGAAAATGTTTTTAAGTGAGTTCAACATCCAGTACGCCGCATAGAAGGCAGTCAAAGGACAGGCATTGGTAGACCTATTGGCAGGAAGCCCGGTAGATGACAATCCGTACCTTCATGGACTTACTTCCCTGATAAAGAAATAATGACAATTGAAGGTGAGGAAGGTGAAGACGAATTAGGATGGAAAGTGTACTTTGATGGAGCAGTCAATTTTAAAGGATCAGGGATGGGAGCTGTCTTGGTTTCATACTCTGGACAATATTATCCAGTGGCGGCCAAGTTAAGTTTCAATTGCACTAACAACGTGGCTGAATACGAAGCCTGTTTCTTAGGTCTACGTTTAGCTCTCGATATGCATGTGAAAGACCTTCAGGTAATTGGCGACTCGGATTTGCTAATCCATCAAGTTCGAGGAGAGTGGGCTACTAAAAATGAAAAGATCATACCGTATGTTGGATTTGTTCAAAGATTGGCGAATCGTTTCCGAGAATTCAAGTTCAAACATATACCAAGAACTCAGAATGAATTCGCCGATGCATTAGCAATAATAGCATCCATGATTCAGCATCCCGACAGTAGATACATTGATCCTGTCAAAATTGAAATCAAAGATCAGCCAGCCCACTGTGCTTTTGTAGAGGCTAAGACTGATGGAAAACCTTGGTACGTTGACACTAAAATGTTCTTGGAAAAAGGAGAATATCCCGAAGGGATCACTTTAATTCAAAAAAGGACTATCAAGAAGTTAGCAAATGGTTTCTTCCTCAACAAGAATATCTTGTACAAAAGAACTCCAGACCTGGGATTGCTTAGATGTGTTGATCCTTTTAAAGCTACAAAATGGATTAAAGAAGTGCATGCTGGAACCTGCGGACTTCACATGAATGGGTTTGTGCTAGCAAAGAAAATCTTAAGAACAGGTTATTACTGGATGACCATGGAAAATGATTGTAGCAAATTTGTCCAGAAATGGCACAAGTGTCAGGTTCATGGAGACTTGATAAAGGTCCCTCCAATAGAACTAAATGTGATGACGTCACCTTGGCCATTCGCCGCTTGGGGCATGGATGTCATAGGGCCAATTGAGCCAGCTGTGTAAAACAAACATCGCTTCATCTTGGTTGCCATAGACTACTTCACCAAGTGGTGTCACGACCCAACACCGTAGGCCGTGACTAGTGCTCGATCTGGGCACCCAAACCCATCTATCAAATGCATTCAAGTATATACCAGAAGCCGACGAGGCTATATTCTAAATTTAGACAATTCTCAGAAAAATTTCGGCAGAGTTTCCTCTGTTTTACAGACTATCCAAAATAACCCTGTACACAGCAAACACCAACAAAGGCCACACACGGCTAGCAAAGTAACGTATAAACATATGCGGACTGGCCGCCTCGGCGTATGGGATCGCCCAAACAACATATACACCTATCCATACAGAAAGACCCTAACCCACAAACATGTCCACAGACCTCTAAACAGACCGACAGAATCATATGACGGGACAGGGCCCCGCCGTACCCATGAACGAATATATACAAATGCACTAATAAATATATATACCAAAAGTATAAGCTCCGGAAAGAGAGGAGCACTCCGAATAGCATAAAGGGTGTCCTAAACAGGTGGATCACCAGGCTGTGCGTCCGTACCTGCGGGCATGAAACGCAGCCCCCGGAGAAGGGGGTCAGTACGAAATATGTACTGAGTATGCAAAGCAGAAGGTACAGAAATAAATCTGAACAATAATCGAATCAGATATATAGAAAATAATACATATAAAAAAAATATCAAAATGTTTATTTCCAAAGTATAAATTATGCATAGGGCACAGGAAAATGTGGTCGCCCGCCTGTCGATGGCGCCACAACACAGCATAACACCAGAGATTTTCAAATCTCCGAATCCCCGTCACACATCACAACACAGCAATTCCAAACACAGCATAACGACAAACATAAGTGGAACCCGGCCCTCGAGCGAGGAGCACGGTGAACCATAATCACAGCATAACACCGGAATGTATCACAAAGCGCACGACAACAGAACCGGCCCGGGAACCGGTGAACGATATCACAGTAGGCACGAGCGGAGTAGTGAGGAATCATATGCATAAAATCATTATTATAAATCAGAAGGATAAGTAAAATAGTCATATTCGAAATCGGAATAATAATTATCACTTTTTGTTTCAAACTTGTCGAATTTCAAAAATGGCGTCGTGGGACCCACGGACGAGTATAGACCCGAACTGAGCCCGCCTATGAAAAACATACTCATTTTATATCATACAAACTCCTACGAAAATTTCAAAGCAATCCGAGCTTTTCTGAGGAAATTATGGGCGTTTGAAGTTTTGGAATCGCTAAAGAATGAACTTTAAAATAAAAATCAGCTTTCATGTAATCTTTACAAATTATGGATTCCAAGAACATAAGGATCAATGTTTTGCCATGACAAGGCAAGGATGCCAAAGAACAAATGCGATTCATAAACATGCTCGGATTGTGAGAATAGAGTTTCCTCGAGGCTTATATCATAGCCTATTTTAACTAAGGCATGCCGAAGAAGGAAGATTACTTTACATACCTCAAACGCTCTCCAATACGATCCAAACTCAAGCTAAATCCAACCTATGATTCGGGCTGCCCACGATCTATAAACAAGCCATAAAATGCCAAACATTAGCTAAAGACTCTTTGGGCATTAAATTCCAATTTCGCCCTAAATTCTACAGAAGTTTGGGCAGCATTTCCCCTGTAAATAGGCTACCCCGAGAATTTAACTCGGCCGTATCAATCAACAACAACAACAACAACCAAACTAACAACATTAATAATCAATCCGAAAGGTAATACAACAACAATAGCTCTCTTTTCCATCATTCATCAACTTTCATAAATTCAATTCGACGACTTACCTTCAAGCCAAAATCGATGCTTATACGCTCACATACTAACCCGAACCCATACCAAAAACATTTCAAGACATTCTAAGCAATTTATACAATTTTTCCAACAATCCATAAATTTTCCCAGGCTACCCGAAACAGCCCCTAACCGAGACAGCCCCCCCTAACTTTTTCTTCATTTCCAAATCATGGTTCGTATCTACAATTTACATTCTAACAATGCTATTTTCATCAATACACAATATACATTAAATGTACAATAACCTCCAAAAACAGTCCGCACATTAACAACATCATTTTGAGTCAACAAACATTCATTTCCAACATAAGATTCATAGCGACGGCGATTAAAACATTAAGCGACGTTCATTCGTTCATCGTCATATAATGTGACCCATTTCAATCAACACTATATGTATATGGATGATTCTCAATTGTTCTTCACCTTACAATGATCCTAATCAACTAACTAAATATTAATTCATAATTTCAATCACAACACAACAACACCCATCACACGCCCAACCCTCTTACATATGGCATCCACTTCACCATTCTTTATTTCATGATTTTCAACCATAATAAGATACTACAACATGAATAGAACCTTCATAACATAAAAACAAGATCAAATCTTACCTTTTTCTCTTCAACTTTTAATAGGCTAGGGTTTTCCAATCTCTTGAATGAAGGACTTGATCACCCCAACAATGCTTCCAAGTTACTTAGGGACCTTTAATTAGTGGTTTAACACCAAGAAATTAATTTTTGGAGAGCTAAAAATGGAAGTGAATTTTCAGGGCTGTTGGCCGAGAGCCTTCAATGGAGGGTCTTCAACTTTTTTTTTGTTCAAGTGTGGTGAATGAAGCAAATGAAGTGAAATAAAATTGTGGTCATCTTTTAATACTTAAATGAATTGTACACTTGCCCCTTGGCCCACACTAATGTGTTGTCCCAATTAAAATTGAACACCATTTGTGTGGGCCAACAATGGAAATTGTGGCTGATTTTTATCTTCCAATTTTTATCACTTTTGGTCCCGAATTCTTTTCCTAATTGTTCCATACCAATTAATTCATGCACAACTTATATCTCAAAATAAAATCGAAGGTCAAGAATCCCGACTTTGTATCCCAAAATAATTTTGTCCTTAGCTTATCATAAATAAATCCGGATTATTCCACTGTACAAAAATATGGGTTCTAACATCCTCCCCCCTTTAGAACATTCGTCCTCGAATGTCAAATTAACCTTACCGGTCATACAACAATTTGGGGGAGTTTCCTTACTAACTATCACAACAATACAATCATTGATCAACGATTCATTTATCAAACAACATAGTCAAATATAGAATTGGATTACCTGTAGGCTCTGAAAATAAATGAGGATACTTCTTCTTCATATGCTCCTCAGCTTCCCAGGTCATATTCTCTCGGTTATTGTTCCGCCACAGCACTTTAACAGAAGCCATATCTTTGTTCCGCAACCTTTTTACCTGGCGATCCAATATGGCTATAGGCTGCTCCTCATAAGATAGCTCCTCGGTGAGCTGAATATCATCTACAGGAAAGACTCTGGAAGGGTCACCAATACACTTACGAAGCATAGAAACATGAAATACCGGGTGTACCGCTCCCAAGTCAGTTGGCAAATCCAATTCGTAGGCCACCTTGCCTATTTTGCGAATAATCAGATAGGGCCCAATATATCTCGGGCTGAGCTTTCCTTTCTTGCCAAATCACATAACACCTTTCATCGGTGACACTTTCAGGAACACCCAATCGCCAATCTGAAAATCTAACGGTCGACGTCGCTTATCGGCATAAGATTTCTGTCGGCTCTGGGCTGCCAACAATATTTCTCGAATAAGTTTCACCTTATCCACGGCCTGCTGGACCACATCTGGGCCAATCAACCCAGTCTCCCCAACATCAAACCAACCGATCGGTGATCTACCCTTCCTGCCATACAAAGCCTCATATGGTGCCATCTGAATACTGGAGTGGTAGCTGTTATTATACGCAAACTCAACAAGCGGTAAATGGTCGTCCCAGCTACCCCTGAAATCAATAACACAGGCACGCAACATATCTTCCAATGTCTGAATAGTGCGCTCGGCCTGTCCGTCGGACTGGGGATGGAAGGTTGTACTCAGGCTCACCTGGGTCCCCAATCCCTCCTGAAACGATCTCCAGAACTTAGCTGTAAACTGAGCACCTCTATCGGAAATAACAGACACAGGAACTCCATGAAGTCGTACAATCTCCCTGACATAAAACCTGGCATAATCCTCAGCTGAATAGGTGGTCCGAACCGGAAGAAAATGGGCTGATTTCGTCAGCCGATCAACAATAACCCAAATAGAATCATACCTCCGTGGAGTGCGAGGTGACCTATAATAAAGTCCATATTAATGATCTCCCACTTCCACGTCGGTATCTCCATCTCCTGCAATAGCCCACCGGGCTTCTGGTGCTCAATCTTAACCTGCTGGCAATTTGGACACTGAGCAACGAACTCTGCTATATCTCTTTTCATACCGTCCCACCAATATAGGCATCTGATATCATGGTACATCTTCGTCGACCCTGGGTGAACAGAATATTGGGCGTAATGTGCCTCGCCCATAACCTGTCGCCGCAACCCTGCAACGTCAGGTACACACAATCTGCCTCTGTGAAATAACACTCCATCCGGTGAAATCTCAAACGGAGTCTTCTCCTGTGCCAGCGCTACGTCTCTGTACTGTGCCAGAATAGGATCCTCATACTGATGCCGCTTAATATCTTCTGTAATAGAGGACTCAGCAATACCTCAAACAGAAACCCCAACATCTCCAGAATCGGCCAAGCGAACTCCAAGACTAGCCAACTGATGAATATCGCGAACCATTTCTTTACTCTCTGATGGCACGTCTGCTAGGCTGCCCATAGACTTGCGGCTGAGTGCATCCGCCGCAACATTAGCTTTCCCAGGATGGTAGAGAATGTCAACATCATAATCTTTCAGCAACTCTAACCACCTCCGCTGCCGCAAGTTCAGCTCCTTTTGCCTAAAGATGTACTGAAGGTTCTTATGATCTGTATAAATGTCAACGTGAACCCCATATAAATAATGTCTCCACATCTTCAAAGCATGAATGATCGCGGCCAGCTCCAAATCGTGAGTAGGATAATTCTTTTCATGTTTTCTGAGCTGCCGGGAAGCATAAGCTATCACCCTGTCGTGCTGCATCAACACACATCCCAAACCAATACCAGAGGCATCACAATAAATCACATACCCATCTGGACCCTCCGGAAGAGTCAGGACTGGAGCCGTAGTCAACTTCTCTTTCAGCAACTGGAAGCTACACTCGCAAGCATCTGACCACTGAAACTTAGCTCCCTTCTGAGTCAGCCTTGTCAAAGGCGCTGAAATGGAAGCAAATTTCTCCACGAATCTCCGATAATAACCAGCCAATCCCAGAAAGCTACGCACCTCTGTCGGCGTCGTAGGTCTAGGCCAATTCTTTACGGCCTCGATCTTTTGGGTATCCACCCGGACGCCATCAGCCCCAATAATATGTCCCAGAAATGCCACTGAAGATAACCAGAATTCACACTTAGAAAATTTAGCATATAATTCCTGGTGCCGAAGTGTGCCAAGTACCGTCCTCAAATGGTCCGCATGCTCTGCCTCTGACCGAGAATAAACCAGAATATCATCGATAAATACGATCACAAACATATCCAAGAACGGTCTGAATACCCGATTCATCAGGTCCATAAATACTGCTGGGGCATTTGTCAGCCCAAAAGACATAACTCTGAACTCATAGTGCCCATATCGGGTCCTGAATGCTGTCTTGGGAATATCAGCCTCTCGTACCCGTACCTGATGGTAACCCGATCGCAGGTCTATCTTCGAGAAGTACCTAGCACCCTGCAGCTGATCAAACAAATCATCAATCCTGGGGAGGGGATATTTATTCTTGATGGTTACCTTATTCAACTGCCGATAATCAATGCACATCCGCAGCGAGCCGTCTTTCTTCCTCACAAATAATACCGGAGCTCCCCAGGGTGACGCACTAGGCTGAATGAAACCCTTCTCCAATAAATCTCTCAGCTGCTCTTTCAATTCTTTCAATTCTGCAGGTGCCATTCTGTACGGAGGAATAGAGATAGGCTGAGTGTCTGGCAACAGATCAATAGCAAACTCTATATCCCATTCGGGAGGAAGACCTGGAAGCTCATCTGGGAATACATCTACAAATTCATTAACCACTGGGACTGACTGAAGAGTCGGTGCCTCTGCCTCTAAATCATGAACACGGACCAGATGATAAATATACCCCTTTCTGATCATTTTCTCAGCCTTGAGGTATGAAATAAACTTACCCCTCGGCGATACTGTATTACCTGCCCACTCTATAACTGGCTCCCATGGGAATTGGAATCGGACTATCTTCTTTTGACAATCAACATTAGCATAGCAAGAAGCTAGCCAATACATACCCATAATCACGTCAAACTCGATCATATCTAACTCCACCAAATCCGCCTTAGTGCAGCGGCCACAGATAATCACGGAACAATCTCTATAAATCTGACTGGCTATAACAGAGTCCCCTACTGGTGTAGCTACCTCAAAAGGCTCTATCGGTTCGGATTCTATCCCAATTGTATCAGCAATGAGTGGAGATATAAATGATAATGTAGAACCAGGATCAATCAATGCATACACATCACGAGAGAAAACCAGTAATATACCTGTGACGACATTAGGCGAAGCCTCCTGGTCCTGTCTGCTGGCTAAGGCATAAATGCGGTTCGAAGGACCGCTAGAACCTGAAGCACTGCCACGACCTCGACCGCGTCCCGCCGGTGCAGGCACACCTAGCCCCGCAGGGCGTGCAATTGATGGAGCAGATGATGAACCAGCGGCTGACCCCGTCGGCTGAGCCACACTACCAGAACCGCTCGCCAACGGACAATCTCGCATAAGATGGCCCTGACCACCGCATGAAAAACAGGCTCCAGTAAGTCGATAACACTCTCCCGGGTGCGATTTCCCGCAATGGGAACAACGGGGCCTGGGTGGTCTGGACTGGCTGGGACCTCTAGCTATCTGTGACCCTGATGCTCTGGAGCTCTGACCGGCCCCAGACTGTCCTGCACTGTCAAATCTCCTACCGGCTGGCTGTGTACCCCGGCCTGACGGAGGAGGATGTCTGCCTGACTGCTGCTGCTGAATAACCTGCGAATCTGGCCCTCTTGGGCGGCCTCCTGTCCCGATCTCTGCTAGAATAATCAGCTCTATGTCGGTCCTCCATACCCAGGGCATAAGCCTGTAGTCGGGCAATATCCATGTCTGCCTGCAATGCCACCGCCATACAGCCATCAATCAAATAGCGGTCTAACCCCATCACGTATCTGTGCATCCGATCGGCCATATCTGCTACTATGGCAGGTGCATACCGGGCCAAAGAATCAAACTCCATATTATACTCACGGACGCTCCGACCCCTCTGCTGCAGATGCAAAAATCGGTCAACCCGCGCCCGCCGTAACTCTGGGGGCAAAAAGTGGTGAGTGAAAGCAGTCACGAACTCGTCCCAAGTAGCTGGGGTAGCACCCTCACCCCTGGATAGCTCCCAGGACTCATACCAGTGAGCAGCAACATCCCGTAGTCTATGCGAAGCCAACTCAACAGACTCAGTCTCTCAAGCCCTGACCAAATCTAGTGAGCGCCGCATCCCCCGAATAAAGTCATGAGGGTCCTCGTCGGGCTTAGACCCGTAAAACTCTGGAGGGCCACATAATAGAAACTCTCGAACCCTCAGGCTGTCACGCCTATCGTCATCATCATCATCTCTCCGCCCGCGTCTGCGAGCCTGTCCCGCTACAAGAGTGGTCAATAACTGCACAGCCTCTCTCAGTGTCCTGTCCTCCGCCCCTGGCTGAGGAGCTGGAGGCGCGGGAGCTGGAGCCCCTGGAGCTAATGGTGAAGCTGCTCCAGACTCCTCTGACGATGAAGACGTAGCAGAGTCGGCTGGCCGGGACGAAATATCACGCATCATCTGAGCAAGGGTCCGAGTATCCTTCTGAGCCCGGCTGGTCTCTCCTACTACGCCCTTTTTCTTCTGGGCGGCCGTCGCCTTTTTCGGAGGCATCACTGAAAGAAAAACAACAACAGATCAGAACAGAATCATCCTAATAGCACAGCTCTATCGCACGATCTAAGATTCAAAGAAAGGAAACATCCTAAATGTCCTGTAGCTTCCTGTTTATAGATGTAGTGCGCAACACACCGATAAACAAGACTCTACTAGACACGGTCTGTAGACATTCCGAGGACAAACTGCTCTGATACCACTTCTGTCACGACCCAACACCGTAGGCCGTGACTAGTGCTCGATCTGGCCACCCAAACCCATCTATCAAATGCATTCAAGTATATACCAGAAGCCGACGAGGCTATATTCTAAATTTAGACAATTCTCAGAAAAATTTCGGCAGAGTTTCCTCTGTTTTACAGACTATCCAAAATAACCCTGTACACAGCAAACACCAACAAAGGCCACACAGGGCTAGCAAAGTAACGTATAAACATATGCGGACCGGCCGCCTCGGCGTATGGGATCGCCCAAACAACATATACACCTATCCATACAGAAAGACCCTAACCCACAAACATGTCCACAGACCTCTAAACAGACCGACAGAATCATATGACTGGACAGGGCCCCACCTTACCCATGAACGAATATATACAAATGCACTAATAAATATATATACCAAAAGTATAAGCTCCGGAAAGAGAGGAGCACTCCGAATAGCAGAAAGGGTGTCCTAAACAGGTGGATCACCAGGCTGTGCGTCCGTACCTGCGGGCATGAAACGCAGCCCCCGGAGAAGGGGGTCAGTACGAAATATGTACTGAATATGCAAAGCAGAAGGTACAGAAATAAATCTGAACAATAATCGAATCAGATATATAGAAAATAATACATATCAAAAAAAATATCAAAATGTTTATTTCCAAAGTATAAATTATGCATAGGGCACAGGAAAATGTGGTCGCCCGCCGGTCGATGGCGCCATAACACAGCATAACACCAGAAAGTTTCAAATCTCTGAATCCCCGTCACACATCACAACACAGCATAACGCCAAACATAAGTGGAACCCGGCCCTCGAGCGAGGAGCACGGTGAACCATAATCACAGCATAACACCGGAATGTATCACAAAGCGCACGACAACAGAACCGGCCCGGGAACCGGTGAACGATATCACAGTAGGCACGAACGGAGTAGTGAGGAATCATATGCATAAAATCATTATTATAAATCTGAAGGATAAGTAAAATAGTCATATTCGAAATCGGAATAATAATTATCACTTTTTGTTTCAAACTTGTCGAATTTCAAAAATGGCGTCGCGGGACCCACGGACGAGTATAGACCCGAACTGAGCCCGCCTATGAAAAACATACTCATTTTATATCATACAAACTCCTACGAAAATTTCAAAGCAATCCGAGCTTTTCTGAAGAAATTATGGCGTTTGAAGTTTTGGAATCGCTAAAGAATGAACTTTAAAACAAAAATCAGCTTTCATGTAATCTTTACAAATTGTGGATTCCAAGAACATAAGGATCAATGTTTTGCCATGACAAGGCAAGGATGCCAAAGAACAAATGCGATTCATAAACATGCTCGGATTGTGAGAATAGAGTTTCCTCGAGGCTTATATCATAGCCTATTTTAACTAAGGCATGCCGAAGAAGGAAGATTACTTTACATACCTCAAACGCTCTCCAATACGATCCAAACTCAAGCTAAATCCAACCTATGATTCGGGCTGCCCACGATCTATAAACAAGCCATAAAATGCCAAACATTAGCTAAAGACTCTTTGGGCATTAAATTCCAATTTCGCCCTAAATTCTACAGAAATTTGGGCAGCATTTCCCCTGTAAATAGGCTACCCCGAGAATTTAACTCGGCCGTATCAATCAACAACAACAACAACAACCAAACTAACAACATTAATAATCAATCCGAAAGGTAATACAACAATAATAGCTCTCTTTTCCATCATTCATCAACTTTCATAAATTCAATTCGACGACTTACCTTCAAGCCAAAATCGACGCTTATACGCTCACATACTAACCCGAACCCATACCAAAAACATTTCAAGACATTCTAAG
This sequence comes from Lycium barbarum, assembly GCF_019175385.1. Classification (NCBI taxonomy): domain Eukaryota; kingdom Viridiplantae; phylum Streptophyta; class Magnoliopsida; order Solanales; family Solanaceae; genus Lycium; species Lycium barbarum. The sequence continues at coordinate 98,489,237 of NC_083343.1, read as the reverse complement.
CAATTTATATAATTTTTCCAACAATCCATAAATTTTCCCAGGCTACCCGAAACAGCCCCTAACCGAGACAGCCCCCCCTAACTTTTTCTTCATTTCCAAATCATGGTTCGTATCTACAATTTACATTCTAACAATGCTATTTTCATCAATACACAATTTACATTAAATGTACAATAACCTCCAAAAACAGTCCGCACATTAACAACATCATTTTGAGTCAACAAACATTCATTTCCAACATAAGATTCATAGCGACGGCGATTAAAACATTAAGCGACGTTCATTCGTTCATCGTCATATAATGTGACCCATTTCAATCAACACTATATGTATATGGATGATTCTCAATTGTTCTTCACCTTACAATGATCCTAATCAACTAACTAAACATTAATTCATAATTTCAATCACAACACAACAACACCCATCACACGCCCAACCCTCTTACATATGGCATCCACTTCACCATTCTTTATTTCATGATTTTCAACCATAATAAGATACTACAACATGAATAGAACCTTCATAACACAAAAACAAGATCAAATCTTACCTTTTTCTCTTCAACTTTTAATAGGCTAGGGTTTTCCAATCTCTTGAATGAAGGACTTGATCACCCCAACAATGCTTCCAAGTTACTTAGGGACCTCTAATTAGTGGTTTAACACCAAGAAATTAATTTTTGGAGAGCTAAAAATGGAAGTGAATTTTCAGGGCTGTTGGCCGAGAGCCTTCAATGGAGGGTCTTCAACGTTTTTTTTGTTCAAGTGTGGTGAATGAAGCAAATGAAGTGAAATAAAATTGTGGTCATCTTTTAATACTTAAATGAATTGTACACTTGCCCCTTGGCCCACACTAATGTGTTGTCCCAATTAAAATTGAACACCATTTGTGTGGGCCAACCATGGAAATTGTGGATGATTTTTATCTTCCAATTTTTATCACTTTTGGTCCCGAATTGTTTTCCTAATTGTTCCATACCAATAAATTCATGCACAACTTATATCTCAAAATAAAATCGAAGGTCAAGAATCCCGACTTTGTATCCCAAAATAATTTTGTCCTTAGCTTATCATAAATAAATCCGGATTATTCCACTATACAAAAATATGGGTTCTAACAGTGGAAGCAGCATCTCATTCATCAGTGACAAAGAAAGTGGTCACAGACTTTGTGCGCAACAACATCATATGCTGATTTGGCATCCTAGAATCAATCATAACAGACAACAGGGCTAACCTGAATAGCCATTTTATGAAAGACATGTGTGCGCAATTCCAGATCACTCATCGAAATTCAACTACATATCGATCGCAAATGAATGAGGCTGTAGAAGCCGCTAACAAAAACATCAAGAAAATCCTCCGAAAGATGATTTATAACTACAAAGACTGGCATGAACAGTTGCCTTATGCATTGCTGGGATACCGCACTACGGCCAGGACTTCAACTGGAGCCACCCTATACCTGTTGGTGTATGGCACTGAAGCAGTGATACCAGTCGAAGCAAAAATCCCTTCACTTCGAATAATACAAGAAGCTGAGTTGGACGATGCAGAGTGGATCCGCAAAAGACATGAGCAACTGGCTCTGATAGATAAAAAGAGAATGATTGCTGTTTTCCATGGTCAACTATACCAGCAAAGAATGGCACGTGCTTTCAACAAACGTGTGAGAACTAGGGTGTTTCAAATCAGGCAATTGGTACTCAAATGAATATTCCCTAATCAAGAAGAATACAAAGAAAAGTTCGCACCAAAATGGCAAGGGCCCTATATGGTGTGAAAAGTGCTATCAAGAGGAGCCGTAGTACTTGCTGAAATGGATGGTCAAGAGTGGCCAAAACCAATAAATTTAGATGCAATCAAAAGATACTACGTGTGAAGAAAAGACAGTTACAAGGATTCAGAGTTCCCATAGTTTAGGTTTTCTTTAGTTGCATTCCCTTTACGTGTAATTTTGCATTTCTTCTTAGAAAACCAAATCCAAAATATTATGTACGAACTGCGCAAGGACCTTATTCCCTGTACTTATAAAGGGATACGTAGGTGCTTTTCCAAGCTCGAACGCTTTAAACCAAAATTCAAAAATCATGTATTCTTTGAACTATGTTATGACCTGATTCCCATTTGGGATACGTAGGCATTCGTTTGAGTTCGGTCTCGCAAAAAAAAATCCGATATGTCTACCCCGAACTACGTTTCAACGTGATTCTCGAAATGGGATACGTAGGCGCTCTCCTGAGCTCGGTCATTCCAAACAAATTTCCCAATAAACCATAGGAAACCTCCATAAATGATTTGGCGAAAAGAGAGATAAAGGTAAAGGAAACTAGAGCAAAATCTTTGAGAAAGATCTCAAAAACACCTCAAGCACGGCGAAATCAAGAAATGACAAGTACACACTTACACTGGGGCAAAAATTTTGAGATGGTCTAAAAAATTCCTTCGACACAACAAAACTCGAGTTGGTAGAAAGACGTGTACAAACTGGGGAAAATTCTTTGAAAGGAATTCAAAAAATTTATGAGTCGAGCTCAAGAAGAAGAAGGAGAGACGGAAGACCTTGCTTGAGTAAATAATATCATGACATTAAAAGGGCGTATATCAAATATTATTTTCAAACATATATATTTTCTAAAAATCATCGCCCAAAAACTTTTCTTAGCTCTGCTAGAGAATAAAAGATTTTAAAAGAGAATGAGCATCCTTTTCTACCGAGATATGAATGAAAGGAGTCCATATGTAGGGAGAGCGATCGACCATATAGGAAACTAACAAATTTTTCTGTGGATGCAGGAACAAACAAGCATGGATATTTTACACTAACTCATTTGCTAGAATGATTAAAATAGGGGAGTGGCGATGAGCCAAGTGAAGGAAAAGCATCAAAGAATAGCGGCACAAACGAGTATACGAAAGGGTAACAAAACCCTCCCTAAGTAAAGTTTTCTTTACGCTAATAGGTTTGTTCATTTCGCAGAGCACGAAGATTTTTACAAAAAGAAAATTTTAAAGACTACTGGAAGGTATAATCACGGTATCAGAAGCCGGGTTTCCACTAAAAACAGCTTTTGTATCAAGGTATTGAGACCCCGGCCTAGACGTCTCATTGTTTTCCTTGATACATTGGCTGAGTGGACGTCCAAAAATCCAAAAATTTAAAATGACGCGTTGATAGCGGGATTGAATGTCGTTACTCACAATCGAGTCTAGTCCTTTTGGAAGATGTGAATCCTGTCGACAGGCGAGTATTCTTCTCCGGAGTCAAAAAAGGAAGGTGCAAGTCTTGCCATCGAGGTAAGCTTCATTCCTCAAAATGACGATATGGATTAAGCGACTACGTGCCGAAGGAGCTGAATTACTATTCATATATATAGCCAAAAATAGGTAGCGTAATTCCGAGTTTGATGTCCGCAATCGTTGAAATAAGAATGCGATTCCTACGTCAAGATTTGCGGTCGCTATTGCAGTCTATTTCAAGTTAACATAATCATGGTTTAGGGATAGTGGTAGTCATGAGAAAAGGCTCCGCCTTTGAATATGCAGTAGTTAACTTGAAAATTCGGACTAAATGTTGTAATCTGGACATAGAGGTTAGCGGTTATCATGAGAGGAATATGATACTGCACTCTGATGTGCAGTCTACATTTGAGTATTTTTTACTATAGGTGACTTAGAACAACTGGTATACCGCAGTCACCGTATGTGGATAACGGGATGTGCGACATAAGATTTAGACAGTCATCGCGATATGCAAACATGATGTGACACCAAATTTTTTAGGGTAGTGGACGTCGTACGAAACAAAAACGGCTCCGCACGAGAAAACATGGGTTTCATGATTGACATATCAAGTTACGAAAATGACAACCGGACTGGTGTGTGTAGGTTTAAAGAAATGCGGTATGGCCCGACCCCGATCCCAACAGAAGTTATCATTTGAACGATGGAAACATCTGACGACGACAAAAAAAGCCGGTCGAAGTATCGTGATTATTATCCAGAGTAGATTGTTTTTCAAAAATATACACAAAAACACACACTTACAGGAGAAAAGAAAGAAGACGAACAAGCGTTTATGAAAAGACGAATGTAAAATTAGAGGATGACTACAATGACAACAAAATGGAAAAATGCCACACAGGTATGACTACATTAAAATTGAAATTTTCAAAAGACTAACACGTAGGACTCGGCATTTGGAAACGAGTTAGAAGCTACCAATGATGGAAGCAAAAGATAGATTCAAAACATGCGGAGCATACATGGAACTTTTCTTGGGCAACGAGTCAAAAACCGCGTACGAGAGTCTTGGAAATCGCTTCAAGCAACCGAATGCTAAGTAAACCTTTAAGAAAATCGCCTCCAGCTTGGATTTTCAACCAAAAATAGCCAAAGAGTCTCCCGCATAAGGGTTAATATTTTTCCAGCGATTTGAGTCGAACTACAAATGGCCTGATTACCAAGACCAGGGATATGTAGGCCACTCAAAGTCGAGGATCGGTCATACTCCTATAATTATCCCAACACTTATGGGAATAACTTAAACAAAATCTTTGTCCTCTTCGAGTCAAAACTACAAACGGCCTGAATTCTTGTGAAACCCGAGATATGTAGGCAGCCCAGAAGCCAGGGTCCAGCCATATGTTCAAAAGTTTGCACAAAAGGTTGCGATTCTAATACTCGGTGAAAATTAGGTTTGTCAAATTCATAGCTCAAGGATGAATTTGCCACCCTTGAACTCCGAAGGGGCAGTTGTTGACACCTAATTTTCACCCGATAATGAACGTATTTAAATTTCCGAAATTCCCGAGCCAATATAGAGCAAAATATCTTTTTGTAAATTTAAAATTCAAAATCTCGGGAAAATTGCAAAAATTAGCAAATTTACACAAAAATTGTTAAAACAAGATAAATTTTAAGAAAATCACAGAAATCAACCAATTTCAAAGAAAGTAGGAGATATTTGAGATTTTAAAAGGAAAAGTGCGACTCATTTTTGTAGCATTTTTCACATTTTTAAAGTATTATCCGAAAGTATATCAATATTGGGCTCGTATTGAAGCTCGTAATTTAAAACGGCGTATTATGGATTTTGTTTTTATAAAATAATAATTTACGAGTCGGTTTTATGCGAATACGTAGTTTGTCGAAAGTACGTATTTTATTTAAATTGTGCACAAAAGGGCAATTGTGATATCTTTTAAAAAACGCTGGGGGGGGGGGGGGGGGGGGTCTTATAAATATTTAAAAAAAAGCTTTGGGGGGAGAGGTATATAAGGCCAGGGGACCGAAGTTTTAATTAATAAAACTTCAGTCCCCCATTTTGTTGAGAACTGAATACTCTCTTCGTCTTCTCTCTAAACGCCCGTTAATGGCGATTTAGGGTTTCATTTTCTCGAGGCCATTTCAGGCCAATTTCTCGGTCATTCTCGCCTGATTATTTAGGGGTTTTGCTCCTATGACTACGGTGATTCGATTTTACGATTTTTTTTCCTTTAATTTTGCATTTTTTGACCCTCAAATGTCTGACCCGAAGGGTTGTTGCTCAGGTCTTTGTAATTTTGGATTGCCATGGGCGAGGTTTAAACCTTTAGCCAACTTTTGCACCCAAAATAATAATACAAGGACCTCAAGGTAAAAAACCCAACGGTCAATGCACCGTTTGAGGGATTCTTATCCAAAAATCGTACTATGTATACGTTATTTGGCACTGGTTTTGGATTTTTGTGACTAGGCGTACTTTTCCTGATTTTTAGGGGAATTTTAGGTTTTACTTGGATTTATTTGCTGGAATTTACTTAATTCTTGTAGTATTTGCCATTTTGGATAAGGTATAGTACTATTTTCAGTAAGAATTGGTTAAAGTTTTGTTCTCTCATGGGTTTTGAAAAGGAGGAATTCGAATTTGGTACTTTTGGGGGGAAAATTTTGATTTTGGCGACGGGATTAATTCCTTTCTTGTCCCTAAACCCTAATTTCACCTCTATAAATAGCAAGGATTGTAGTATTCTAAGGGTCCTCCTTTTTTGAAAGCAAAAATTCAGATTTCTATATATATAAACTACCTCTATATATCAATATATAGATATAAATATACTAACATATACAACCCTAAAAACTCTCATATACTATTATATATAAAAGTTTCATAATATACAATAGAATATACTACTTGAACACACATACTAATACTATAATACTCAAAAAAGAATCCCAAAGAAAGGGTCTGTTTCTGGAAGCATTTTGGTGTTTAAAGCTGTTTCTAACCTCCCCTTTGATCTTTTGGTTGCCCCCATAAAATGTAACCACTTGTCTCTACCTTATTTACTTTGTTTTAATTGCTTAAAATGCCACTTAGATGTGCCTTGTATGTGTATTATTGCTTACTTGATTTTGTTTATGTTTTTACATGTTTGTTGTGGCTACTGCAGTTGTCTTAAAGCTTCATATGATATTTCATTTGTTTGTTCATAAGTTAGATAGGCTTGATACCTTCTTGTAACTTGTTTTTGTGTTCACATGATGTTAATATAACTCTGAAGATCTCTGTAGGATAAAAATCAGTTTCTGTAAATTTAAAGAAACAGGAGGGGTTTTGGTTTCAAGTTACTGTTCCATTGAAGTGTTAGTTATATATTAAGTGTTTAAGTTCTATCTTTGTTAATTCTTATTGTGAAAAGTCATATTAAGTTTTACCAAGGTCTGTATAATGTATCAGTGATCATCTGAAAAGTATATTGACAGTTTAACAGGTTCAAATGGGATATCAGTGTTGTTTCTGTCCATTTTTTGTGATGGAATGAAGCTTTGAAGGTTTTAAAGAAGGAGGAAAGAAAAGCAGTTGTTTTGTATTGTTTGTAATGTTTGGTAATTTTAACTCAGTGCATGAGGTTAAAACTTGTCTAAAACTAGAGATAGCACACCTAGTTTGACTAATATAAAGAATTAAAAGGCTTGTGGTTTGCTGTTTTAGCTATCTATAATGATTTTCAAAACTAGAACTACTAAGCAATCTAAAATTGGACTATTTTGTAAGTCTAAACCTCTGTTATCAAGTTTGAGTTAGAAAATACTTGCCTAAGCTAGCTTTTCTGAGAATAAAAGGAGTAAATAAGCTAGTTGTTTTGTTGATTTAACTGTCCTTAATAAAGTTTGAGTCTGAAATGGGTAACACAACTTAAAAATTGGATCCTTGTATAGGATAGAACACTTAGAGAACCTACTAGTTTAAAAATAGGCTAGATGCTTTGAAATCCCTCTGTAACTTAGTTTAAAATGATTGAACTCTTTTTTTGCTAACTATATGATAGCTTTTATGTAAACTCGGCCTGCATATCTATATTTATTACTGGAACTATTAAAATGCTTCCTTGTTATGCGACTGGATCATTCATTCTTGTTTAAAAATAATATAAAATGTAACTGAGGTTGATAATTGGTTCTGAATTTTAAAATCCTGAGTAGTCTTATGGGTATATAGCTTTGAGAAGCCTGCATTACTTACCATGATCTCTTCCTGCACCCTTGCTTACTGTTTTGGTTCAAAGGACAACTGCCATCTGTGTTTGCTGGTATATATAATCTTTATATTCTTGTGTGTCAATACTGTTACTGTTGTTTGTTGTTTCAAATAAACTATTGTTTGGCATATGTGTTTATCCTGGTAAAGTTCAGATTGATTCTTAGTTCTGAGTTGAGGGAGTCATTTGAGTGTCTTTTCAACTTGTTTTGACACAATTTGTGCATTTGTTGAGCCCTTTAAGTGGCATTGTGAGAAAACATGTTTCATGTCATTGCTTCTTGTGCATTAAACTTGAGTAAAATGGATCCCTCATCTCTGGTGCCTTGACCCTTACCCCTTGCTATCTAAGTTGTCTTTGATAATACCTTGTGCCATTGGTGAGTTTAATAACTATCTCTTAATGACCTGTTAAGCCATTTTTAAAGACTAATATCATGTGATCACTTGCTGAGATGCCTACATAGTTTAGAATAAGTTTACTGTTACTTACTGGTCCTAAAATCTTTCAAAGTCTTCATACATTCACTTGACATCTTATCCTAAGATTCACATATTTTGTCTTCTCTATAACAAGCTAGAACATGGCATTCAGATTGCAAGTTTTTTCAAAAGATAATTAACTATGTAACAATTTGGCTTCTAAACTGTAAAAAAAATGGCTTGTAAAATAGCTCATATGATTGCCTGGTATCACTGGTTCTTTGAAACTGTGTTGAGGATAACCTTTACCCTATGCCTAGTGTGATTAGTATGTTTGCTGATCAAAGTCATGAATACTCAAGGTCCCAAGTGCCATCCCTATTGCTTGTCGACTTGTTTCTTCTGAAAACTGCATCATACTATCCTAGACACTGTCCATACTCATGTCTTCTTCACTTATGATTCTTGCTGCTCTTGTGTTGTCACTAAGTGGTGTGTGAGAATGTTGTGTCTTTACTATGGCTTGTTTATACGGTTTTCTGAGTCTTTGATAATGTTGATTGTTTACCTAAGTGCTCTATATGTGCCCTACTTGCATTGCATTCTTGAGATTGTCTTGGGTATGGATGGGCATGCCCCTGTTTAGGCTGGTTTTTCCCTCCATATCCAGGTATAGCAGTGGCATATTTGGGTATATATTGTCCTTACACTTAGAAATCTTGATAAAAATAGAAGTATACCAAGTATATCACTGTTGCAGCTTTAAAACTTATAAAAAATGAGGAGGAAGAGGTGCATACCTGCCTATACATCCTGTATATCTCTGCTGGGACACTTAGAATTGTTTGAATGGGTGTTAGTTTTGGGCCAGGGAACTGGGCCTGTCTTCAGCATACTATACTTAGTCTTATTGTGATTATTTGGGCCATTTCAGGTTCTGTCTACGAGCAGTCTACTTATTTGATTAGGCTTAGCCAATGTATATCTGATGTAATTTATTTATTTATTGGCATTGTAATAGTAATTAGGATTAATTTTCAGTATTTAATTCTTTTCCCATCATTGAATGTATACTAATTGGTGCATACCCTCTTGTATTTCCAAACCAAAATTCGTTGATGGGCTTCCACGAGGCCCATCAACTTCCATTAGATCGAGTAAAACCACAAATCTTGGATTGACAAAGCATTTGGAGCATACGTTGTATTTAACTTGCATTTCTTCTTTCGGGTTTGGTCGACCCAAATTCTCTACTCCTTACAATTCACGATTTAAATTCTAAGTATGTGCGCTTTATTTTAAATTGGACCCTTATGATTATTAGGATACATATTAAAGTCGCTAATTAAATTTTCAAAAATCACGCCTCATAAAGATTAATAAAAATGGACATATTTGGGACTTTGGACCGAAACTGATTGGAATTTGAGAAATAAGGGATCGGATTGGAGATTTTTAGAACTTTCAGGACTTGGACTGATGAGGATAAATCTGGACTGTTGGGACCGTATTCAACACTTGTATAAATACGTAGTAAAATTGGTATAAAATTGATTAAAATTGGCTTATAAAAGGACCTAGTATAAAAATGGTAAAATTAGTATATTGTGGTTTATATACGTATGCCTATAGTATGCCTACAAACTATTTTCATAAAAACTATCTCTATACTTAAAATGATTTTTTCAAAAAACCTTTTTGGATGGACTTACGTAGAGTCCTATTTAGGGCTAAAAGCCTTCGGGTATTAGCCTAGGTGTTCAAGTCCGACACCCGCGCCCAATTTTGGGCAAAAACTATACTTCGACGATTTCTCAAAAAACGTATTTGTGTATAAAATGACTAAATCTTATTGCGGAAATATAAAAAATAAGCAATTCTTATCAAAACTCTTATATCCATAAGGCAGATTATTGGAACTCGTAGGTAAACCGCGATTGAGCGGATCCTTAATACTGGGGTGCCTAACACCTTCCCCGGGAGATCACAAGAACCCTAACCCAGACTTTGGTAGATTAGGTTTCTTTTAGGATAGTCGAAAAATAACTATTTTAAATGAACCCTTTTCGAACTGGTTTTCTTAATTTCCTAAATATCAGGTGGCGACTCTAAAATGTATCCTTTAGAGCACAATTAAGTGGTTGGCGGGTTTTTTCGATTTTCCCGGCACGATTCACAATCGTACTTTCTCGGGACACCTCCCTCCTTTTATGAGGTATGTGCGAGTCATTAAAACTTAGAATTCTCAACGCCCACTACTATCATATCATAAACAGGTGCATGGAGGTGGCATTGCTCAAAATAGTCCTGAATTAAATATACATGGTGCAGATGGAAGCTAGCTGCAAGCCTCTATATTCATGGGAGAGCCCAGGGCAATAGACATAAATGGAAACCAACAAAAATACATATGAAGACCTCATACACAACTGAGCAGGTTTATTTATACAACTGAGCCAAAGCATTCATTTTTTTTTACAAAAGACATGTGCAGGATCATATTATAGTGTAATATAACCAATTAGGAATCTGGGAAAGCATGGCAAAGCTTAATAGAACTAAGCCTCTTTGAATCTAATTATCTATTTCAGAACATAGTGGTATTCAAAAAGGAAAACAAACAACTAATGATGATAGTAAGGCAGGGGTGTGTCAATCTAAGCATAATTTAAGAGTGATTCTCACATTCTTTTGGATTGAGTTTAACTTGAGTCAACTTGTTACTAGAGGTTTCATTAAGTCATTTTAATCTTCACAAAAATCATTATATACTAGCCTGAATACGCAGCAGGTCATGTCATATTGTTGGCTCCATCTAGCCAAGTCACAAAAATTCCAATGAGACAAAACAGTCAAGTAGTGGCCCCCTAAACACATAAACCAAATGTTAAGGCCCAGACCAGGACTCAAGGATTTCAAAAAAAAAAAAAAAAAAAAGACATGACAGCTAGGTTTTCCTCGTGAGCCTTGAACCATCTTGCTTTGAATAAGATCATGCAGTAATTTAATGACTTGGGCATGAATCCAGGTTAGTGACTTTAACTCACACTTTCTTTTTTTTCTTTATTTTAGACTTTGGACATGAGACAATCACACATATTGACTAGAACTAGTGTCAACTTCATTTAAATACACTTAAGACCTTTAGACGGGATTCAGAGACAACTTATATGAACAGATGATCAAACAGACTTAGGTTGATGGTAATCTTCTAAATACTTGGTCTGATCTCCCTTTAAGACTTTTGGCATAACTGGACTCTAGGACGGGATTGTAGAGTCAAATGCATTCATGCAGCAAACACACCTCCATAGACTTATAGAGTATGCCATGGCATCCTTTAGTTGGAGGAAGCCACTATGAACCAAATTGGACTTGGCTCCTCTCAATCCTCTCTCTAAGATGCCTTTTAAAAAAGGCTAATCTATTTTCAAGTGGCTCATAGTTTTCCCATGGACACTTATATCACCACAAATACCATTACTAAATCAATTCCTAACTAAACACTTAACTAACATAGACTCAGATGAGTACTTTTAGTTATTTATCCTAGACTTCTAATTATGGTATGACTTTAATCCTTTTTTAATAATGACAGAGTTCAAAACAGGTCTACACATCTCACTTTAAGCCTGATTTGACACAACAGTACAAGATAAGGCCAGACACTACATATTTTAACCTCAGAGAGAGAGAGAGAGACCCAAACACCACCCTCAATTTATTTCTTAACCATGATCACCACGAACTTATCATTTGAACCCTAACATTTAAAATGATGCAAACAGCTTAGCAAAGAAAGATCTAGACAGATTTCATACCAAGCTCCCCTTTTTGCACTTCTTGATCCTTTAAGACTAAGTGATTAGTATTAGTGAGCCCCCCTATTAGCATAAATTTCATATCAATGCCATATATTAGCCTACCTTAGAACTTAATTACATGCTTAAAGCCATTTAAGGAACCCTGACATCATAGAATCCTAGTTCAGACCAAATAAAGTGTCAAAAGACCTCTCCAATTCATTTTACTGATTAAATAAAATCATTTAAACCCATTTTAGCAATCAGAAATCATATTTATCATAAGGGACACTAGCATGGATTCACCACACCACACTTATTTTTACCTTAATTGATTATACTTAACATCCCCCTTTTCCACCATGTTCATTGCAAGAACTAAGGGCCATATCATATCTTGGTTTTACCATATCATTCAGTGCACCAATATCCCACAGGAACAAGGATCAAAACTTTTATTTATGCAACAATTGGTGCCATCAGACATCAAGAACAAACAAACACATCTCATGAGTAGGTTGTCACACACAAACTTTATATGTTTTAAATAGAGGATACCTAATATATCACAACACAGTAATTCAAAAGAAGGAAAAACAACAAACCAGATAGATGGATCTACAAAGCATCCCCAGAATCTTAGAACAAAGTCATGGCACCTAACACCTAGGAATATATATGAGTTTTCAAACAATTTCAAACATGTCAAGAAATAGTTAATTAAGCAATGCTATCATGATAGAATACTAGTACTTCGGATTCAGTGATCTCATTAATAGTTCTTATTATTCAAAATTAGTGTTTGGACAGTCATATAAGAACCTTTGGTAAATCCCATGGTTATAAGAAATGAGATTTACGAAAGGAAGAGAGTCCCCGGGTCCTAAAGAAAAGACAAGTGCAAAGTGAGATCACTACCCCCACCCTTTCCTAGTCTTTCCTTTCAGTAAAAAGGGAGCAAAGGCTCCACTGGTCATAACTTCCAGTGCATACCTAAGCTCACCCTTTACTCCCCAGGAACAAACTCTCCTTCTCCATCCCCCATCCTAAACCAAGTGACACCACCAAGGTCTTCCTAAAGGTTTGGTAGTTACTTTTCTACTTTAATGATCCTTTTTTTATGGACCAAATAATGTACAACAAACCATGGCAGAAGAAAGCAAGCATATGTGCTTAAACTCCCCAAGGTCAAAAATAGCTTTCTTCTTATGTATATTTCCAGTTATGGCCATGACACTACACAGATAGCCCATCCACAAAGGACTTTGATAGACTAAAACACATATTTACCATTTTTTATTCTTTCTCACTTTGCCCTTTTATCTCTCAGAATTAAAGAACTATTCTCATGAAACAATCAAGGTAAGGCAAGGGTCATTAATTGTACATCAAAGGAATGACATATTAGTTCGCACTTTTCCTTTGTGATGATGACACGCAATCATTCAAAGTCAGACAAACTTCACAAACACACTCAATCCCATAAGTTCAGGAGACCACATAGAGAGATCATTCATGATTAGGTATGTTAACACTTAGTGTTGGATCAATTACTATAATTCAAACAGGTTTATCCTATTTCTGATTAATGACTAATAAACAATTTAGTTCAAGCATCTAATGACCAAGCAAGATATTCATACTAGGATTGGACAAACAACAAATGCCTTTTAGAATTCAACTATCATTATTTTTTTCTCAAATGACAAATGACTCAAAATCTATCTTCAACAGCACAACCAATTCTAAATATTAACTACAAGCAGTGTCTCTCTAAACCAGAGCTTACTTCAGCATTCTTTCTCCCATTTTTTATTCTTAATTCAGTCTTACTTAAGTAAGTGATCCAGATAAAGAATGAATTGTTATGCTAGTGATCCTGAGTAGAAATTCTATTTAGACTGGGTTTGTACAATTCTACTCAATAATCATGGTCATATATTCACTACAAATAGCCACAGACCAACACAATTCAATAAGACAACAACTTAAGCTAGACATGTTTACTCTAGTAATCTCAAACAAACAAACATTCAATTAAACAAGGAAGATTACTGTAAAGTGATCACAAAACTCTAAAACAAACATAGCCTAACTTATTAAATGCTCAACAGTCAAGACAAGCAACAGAAAAATGAAGAAACTAATATTATGGCAGATTAATTAAGCACAACAATACTCCTAAATTAGCAATGTTCCTAAATTAGACATGCCATCATCCAAACTTAAAGGCAAATACGAAAAGGCACTAATAGGATAAAATGTTACCTTTTTTACGCTCAGCTTTGTCAAGAGTTGAACTTGGCCTTTGTGCTTCCAAACCCCGACACAAACCACACAGAAAATGAAAGAAAATATGAATATTTCAAAATTAAAGAAAGACTTAAACCCTAGAACAAGGCCAAACCTTTTAAAATTTTACTGTGAGCCTAGGCTTTGATTTTTAATGCTCAAATCAAGGCTCTGAGATTTCAAGAACTTTTTCAAACTCTAAGAAAAAAACCTTTTTTCCTCCTCCTCTATTCTGAGTGTTGGGGTTGTATTTATAGAACCCCAAATTTCATTCAAGGAATTAAACACACGATGTGGGACAAACCAAATTTCTCTAAAATTAACTTTTGTAAGTCTTCATACAGCTCAGATCAACTCAAATCAACAACGAATGATCAGATTTGAGTCTTGTTTGACCCGATCTGATCCATTCTTGTTCAACCAAAGAGGCTCAAGCAAGGTACAACAATAAAGCACATAAATCACAGATTTGATCTTGAATAATAAAAGAAAATAGAGCAAAGAGGCGATTTATTACCGTGTTTGGATTTTGTTTTCGCGAAATCAAGCATAACATTAATTGTTTCACAATAATAGCCATGAAAAAGCTGTGATTTCATAGCTAAACTCTACATATTTGCCAGCTTTGGCGAAGAGAGAGGAGAGAAGAACAGTGCGGCGCCTAGGGATTTCACGAAAAAGGATAGAGAGAGAAAGGGTAAGGGGGAAGGGGTCTGTTTGGTGAGAATGAAAATGTTTAAGGGGGTAATAACCCCTTTAAATTGTCTGGGCTTGGGTTTTGGGCCGGGTGTCAGTCCATTTTTGGACTGGACTCGGTCCAAGTCGTAAAAAAATAAAAGTTGGCCCCTTTTGTATATATATAGTGTATACATATATGTATACCTAATGTATATACATACATATAAAGTAAAGCATGTAATTTAATAAATAGACAAAAATTAAAATAATAATCATTGGTCACAATATTTTCAATTATAAGCAAATTAGGACATAATTAACCCATTTAAATAATTTAAAAGTGGTCAACTGTGTAAATAGGCTTAAATTGCGAGTATGGCCCTAATTGATTTTAATCTAACTGATTATTTCAATTATTGCCATATTTGGCCTAATTAGCAAATTTTAAAATTAGATTGCATTAATGACCTTAATTAATTTGAGCCAATGAATTTGGTTATTTCAATTAAGGCCATTAAGAGGCTAATTTTACTAAAATTACCCCAATTTCCTTAAACCAAGAATTGATTAATTTAATTCTGGCCATAACAAAATAATTAAATAATTAAAAATCAATTTGCAATAATGACCACTTAATTGATTAATTAGCCTAATTAAAACATTTATAGACAATTATAAATAATTTTGACAAATTACACAATTATAAAAGATTAAGGGGTGAAATGGTTAATTATTTTGATTACACAAACTCCTTGAATTGAAGTAATAAAGTATTTGCTAATTTTGATTTTTGACAATTTGAACAATTAAATAATTGATTATTATTTTCTTAAACTGAATGCCTATTTTTTTCTTTGATTAAATCTAACAAGTATCTCATAAATGTCATAAAAGTACCAATTAATTTCTAAATAATTTGTGATGTCATCAAAACCCTTTTTCACCAATTTAAAGGAGTAAAATATTGATCTGAACAATTTATAAAAATTATTTAAAAACCTTTAAGGTTCATAGTTCATTTTATTTATTATTCCAAGACTATGAGTGATAAAAAAAATTACGGAATGTCAAAAATTAGGTGTCAACAACTGCCCCTTCGGTGTTCGGGGATGGCTGGACCATCCCTGAACAACGAAATTTGACTAACCCTAATTTTTGACTGACCTGACTCATTCCACCCTTCATCTTCATGCAATTTTCACATACGTGGCCGGACCCTGGTTTCTGGGTTTCCTACATATCTCAGGTTATATGAGAATTCAGGCCACTTGTAGTTCGACTCAGCTAAGGACTTTTAAGTGATTTGGAAGGATAGTCCTGAGAGCCCCAGTGTTGTGATTGGGGTTCTTCGGGACGATTGTTTAAGTGTGACCGACTCTCTGGTCTTGAGTTCTCCTACATATCCCTGATCTCTGGGAATCAAGTCACATGTATTTCAACTCGCTGGAGAAGGGTATATCCTTTATGCGGGAATACCTTCGGACTTCTCGGTGTGTATCCGACCGGTGGCGATTTTTTAGTAAGAAAATAAAAACGAGACAAGTTGTGGCGGAGTCTGAGATTGGATGGCTTCCAAATCCTAGCCGGAGAGCTTGACTCTCATGGGCACTCTATCTTTACCGGCTATGTAAGGAAAAATTCCACATTTGCTCTGCAATTTGTCTGGATCTGGTTCAGCAAGCCGACTTTTTTCTGGCGGTTGTGTGCCTGTCTCCTGGACTTGACAATATGCGGATATTCTTCATGGAATTTTAGATGAAAGTCCCTCTTGGCTATTTGCATGAATGGCCCTCTCGGCAATTTGAATGAATGGCCCTTTTGGCAGTTTGATATGAATGGCCCTTTCGGCTTGTTTGAACGAATGGGATTCTTGGCAATTTTATATGAATGGCCCTCTTGGCAATTTAATACGAATGGCCCTCTTGGAAATTTGATATGAATGGCCCTTTTGGCTTGTTTGAATGAATGGCCCTCTCGGCAGTTTGACATGAATGGCCCTCTCGGCAATTTGATATGAATGGCTCTTTTGGCTTGTTTGAATGAATGACTCTCTTGGATATTTGAACGAATAGCCCTTTTGGCATTTTGATATGAATGGCCCTTTTGGCTTGTTTGAATAAATGGCCCTCTCGGCAGTTTGACATAAATGGCCCTTTTGGCAGTTTAATATGAATAGCTCTTTTGGCTTGTTTGAATGAATGTCCCTCTCAACAGTTTGACATGAATGCCCCTCTCAGCAATTTGATATGAATGGCCCTTTTGGGTTGTTTTAATGAATGGCCTTCTTGGCAATTTCAATAAATGGATAGCCCTCTCGGCATGCAGCTGATAGATATGGCCCTTATGGATGGATAATCTTTCTTTTGTCCATTATATTGGTTGTTGACCCTTGTGGTCGAATATGCCCTTTTGTCCTTCTTATGACCCTTTTGGTCGTATATATATCTTTATGCTCATTCGTTGAGACCCTCTCGGTCTGATATATTCTTATTATTCACTCTTTGTGTGACCTTTTTGGTCAGATTTGTCTTTACGCTCATTCATTCTTCACATGACCCTTTTGGTCGAATATGTCCTTACGTTTATTTGCTTTGTGACCCTCGCGGCCAGATGTGTCTTTATTACCCATTTTTTGCTGTGATCTTTTGGCCCTTCTCCGCTTGACTGAGCTTCCCTTTTGCCTTTACTGTGAGTAAGCCGGTAGGTGGCATGGCTGCTGTCCTGTTAAAAAAGAAAACCCTGTATCCACAGAAAAATTATGAGTTTCCTACGAAGCTGATTAGCATCGTTGTCCTCCCGTCTGGTGTCTTCTCTTGATACGCCTTTGAACCCTCTTGGGCTCGGTATTTCGAGAGATGTTTCTGGGATGTAATTATGCTATTTTTATAAAAAAAAAATTCAAAGTAAAAATTTTATAAAATGCACATTGGTTTTTCCTTAAAATAAGTGTTTGCTTCATTTTTATGTATCATGACGTGTGTTTTCTTCGAATGAGGTTTTTTTATTCTTCCCCGAGGTATGATCGCTGACTTTCACACTGGTAAAATTTTTGAGATCTTTCTCAAAAATTCTGCCCTGATTTTGGGATTTGCTCTGAGTGACCCTTGCTTGGTCTTGTTATACAGGAATTCCCTCAAAAGTTCTGCCCCAGTGTATAGTTTTACATCGTCTCTTTCCTCGTTGACTATTTTTGGTAGGAATTTTTTAGGTTCCCTCAAAAATTCTTCCCCAGTGTAGGGTTCATATTGGTTCATTCTTGTGCTGACCTTTACAAGTTTGATCTTGTTTGTTTTTCTACCTTCTTGTCTCCGCAGTACCCTAAGGGCTTCTTGGTTTTTTTTCCTTTATGATGACCGAGCTCAAAAGTGCCTACGTATCCTGTCGCAGCAACAATTCAGGTCAAATGTAGTTCGGAATAAAATAATTGATTTTTGGTTTTACAAATAATGTGATGTGACCAGGTCCAATATGGACTGCCTACGTATCCCACTATGGGGAAGTCAGGTCATTACGTAGTTCATTACATAGAAGATTTGTTTTTTTCCTATTCTATTGTGAAGTATGATTACAAGAAAAAGGTACGACTACAAGGAAATAATAATGCAATTACAGGCAAATGAAATCCTAAATGTAGTATCTTTTGAGCGCGTCTACATTGATGGCTTTAGGCCACTCTTGTCCGTCCATCTCGGCTAGAACTATGGCTTCTCCTGAGAGTACTTTCCTGACCATGTATGGTCCTTGCCAGTTTTGCGCCAATTTTCCTTTATATTTCTCTTGGTAAGGGAAGGCTCGAGACATCCTTTTCCTGTACAACTATCTGTGGCATACCGCCACCATTCTCTTTTCCTCTATCATGGCCAGTTGTTCGTAACGGTTTCCATCCCATTCTGCATCTTTTAGCTCTGCCTCTTCGATGGTCCTAAGTGAAGGGATTTCTACTTTTGCGGGTATGACCGCTTCTGTACTATAGACAAGGAGGTATGGGGTTGCCCCAGTGGAAGCTCGGGTTGACGTTATGTACCCCAACAAAGCATAAGATAATTGCTCATGCCAATCTTTGTAATTGTCGATCATCTTTCTTAGGATTATCTTGATGTTCTTGTTGGCAGCGTCTACGGCTCCATTCATCTGTGGCCGGTAAGCGGTAGAGTTTTTGTGGGTGACCTTGAATTGTTCACAGATGTCCTTCATCAAATGGTTGTTCAGATTGGCACCATTGTCTGTGATAATGGATTCCGAAACACCAAAGCGACATATCAGATTGTTTTTTATGAAGTCGGCCACGACTTTCTTGGTCACTGATTTGTGGGCAGTCGCCTATACCCATTTAGTGAAGTAGTCGATGGCGACTACGATGAAACGATGTCCGTTGGAAGCTGGAGGCTCGATGGGTCCTACAATGTCCATTCCCCATGCCACGAACGGCCAAGACAAGCTCATTGCATCTAATACTGTGGGGGAAACCTTGATCAGATCCCCGTGAATCTGGCACTGATGGCACTTTTGCACGAATATACAGGAGTCGTGCTCCATCGTCATCCAGTAATATCCTGTCCTCAGGATTTTCTTAGCAAGGATGAATCCATTTATGTGGGGTCCGCATGGCCCTGTGTGCACCTCTTTTAGCAATTTTGTAGCCTCCTCGGTGTCCACACACCTGAGTAAACCAAGGTCAGGGGTCCTTTTGTACAACACTTCTTTGCTCAAGAAGAATCCATTACCCACCTCCTGATGGTCTTCTTTTGATTTTCTGAACTCTCTGGGGATATTCTCCCTTCTCTAGGTAGGCCCTGATGTCGGCATACCATTGTTGGCTATCCAGCTCTGCCTCTACATGGACGAGTGAGCATGTTCTTCTCTCAGCGTGATTTCTAACGGATCAATATGAATATTCTCGGGGTGCTAGATCATAGACGCTATCGTGGCCAACGCGTCTACAAACTCTTTTTGAACCCTTGGAGTATGCTTGAAATCGATACTCTTAAATATCCCGCACAATCTCTGTACCAGATTAACGTAGTATCTTATCACTTTTGGTTGCCCAATTTCCTTTTACTTGATTTATGAGCAAATCGGAGTCCCCGATTACCAATAGATCTTGTATGTTCATGTCTAAAGCCATCCTGAGCCGAGGACACATGCTTCATATTCTGCCATATTGTTGGTACATCTGAAGTTGAGCTTTGTGGCCATCGGATAGTGTTGTCCTATTTCTGACATTCACACTGCCCCGATGCCCGATCCTTTGTAATTGACTGCTCCATCGAAGAATAGTCTTCAACTTGAGTATGGCTCTGCCACCTCTTCTTCCATTGCCATCACTTCCTTATCTGGGAAGAAAGTCCGTAATGGTTCAAGTTCTTCATCGACGGGACTTTCCGCTAGCAGGTCAGCTAGGGCTTGTCCTTTGATTGCCTTTTATGTTATGTATACGATGTCAAATTCACTCAGTAGCATCTACCATTTAGCCAATTTTCCGACGAGCATGGGTTGCCAGAAAATGTATCTCAGTGGATCCATTCTGGATATGAGATGGGTGGTGAACACCGATAGGTAGTGCCTCAGCTTTTGAGCAATCCGGGTTAAAGCACAACAGGTTTTCTCTACGAGCATATACCGCGCTTCGCAGGATGTGAACTTCTTGCTTAAATAATAGATGGCATGTTCCTTTTTGCCCTTTTCATCATATTGGGCGAGCATGCACCCGAAAGCATTTTCTAATGTTGACAGGTACAGTAACAGAGGACTCCCTTGCTTAGGCGGCACCAAGATGGGAGGATTGAAGAGATATCTCTTGATTTTGTCAAACACCTCTTGGCATTCTTCCATCCAATTTGTGGGAGCATATTTCTTGAGCAATTTAAGGATTGGCTCCATAATCACAGTTGACTGGGCTATGAACCACCCAATGTAGTTTAACCTTCCTAAAAATCTCATGACTTCATTCTTGGTCTTGGGAGGCGGTAACTCCTGAATTGCTTTGATTTTGGTAGGATCCAATTCAATACCCCTGCAGCTGAATATGAATCCTAACAACTTACATGCAGGCACTCCAAACACGCACTTTGTAGGGTTCAACCTCAAATTGAATCTGTGAAGTCTATCGAATAACTTACGTAAGTGCACGGTATGCTCTGAGCTTTCCCTTGATTTTATGATGACATGCATCTGACCATTAAAATTTGACTTTCTTTTGATTCAACTTAGTTAGCGGAGCCAAGATAAAGGAAAATCCTTCGACAAAATGCCTGTAATAGCCTACCAGACCCAAGAAACTTCTGGAATCTGATGTTGAGGTAGGTCTGGGCCAATTCTTAACAGCGTCAATTTTCTGAAAATCAACTTTAACTCTTTTGCTTGAAATCACATGGCCTAAGAACGCCAATGACTTAAGCCAAACTCACACTTTGAGAATTTTGTATAAAGTTCACGATCCTTGAGTGTCTACAACACTATCCTGAGATGTTCTACATGATCAGCCTCGCTACGAGAATACACCAATATGTCATCAATAAACATAATCAAAAATAAATCGAGATAAGGCTTGAAGACCCTGTTCATAAGGTCCATGAAAGCTGCTGGTGGATTCGTCAGCCGAAACGACATGACAAGAAATTCGAAATGCCCATAGCGTGTCGTGAAAGCGGTCTTAGGAATATCAACTTCCTTAACCTTTAACTGATGGTAGCCTGATCTAAGGTTAATATTGGAATAACACTGAGCACCCTGAAGTTGGTCAAATAAGCCATCCATTCTGGGAAGGCGATACTTGTTCTTAATGGTGACCTTGTTCAACTGACGGTAGTCTATACACATGCGCAAGGATCCATATTTCTTTCAAAGAAACAAGACCAGTGCACCCCAAGGCGAGACACTTGGTCTAATAAATCCCTTGTTAAGAAGGTCTTTCAATTGGCCATTTAATTCTTTCAACTCTGCTGGAGCCATTCTGTATGGCAGAATAGATATCGGCTGAGTGTCGGGAAGTAGATCAATTCCAAAGTCAATCTTCCTGTCAGGAGGGACTCCGAGAAGATATTCTGGGTAGACCTCTGGAAATTCATTAACGACTAGTACGGACTGGAGAGTTGGGGTCTATATATATATATATATAGGCTGCTGAATTTGTGGACTGGCCGCATTACCTCCGGTACCTTGTCTAGCTGATGGACAATCTCTCTGAAACCCTGCTGGCCACACCCATAGCATACATCCATACCCATACAACATACCCCTGGGTGTCTCTTACCACACTTGCTGCAAACCGGTATGTCATAAGTCTTCTGACCTATACTAGCCTGAGAATAGGAGTGAGTCAGCCTGGAGTTCTGTCTCTTCTGATCATTCTTGAACTTTGGGACTGGGGCACTAATTGCCGATGGAGGGGGTCCTAATGACTTGTTCTTAAAGAATTTTCTACCTCCACCTCCCCCATGACTGAAGTTACCTGCAGACTTAGCTCTTTTACTGATTTCCCTCTCTTTCTCTTTCTGAAGAGCTTCTTCTTCTTTCATTTGGTCCTCACTGCCTTGAACAAAAGCCACCATCTTGGCAATGGTCATGTTGGTGTTCTGAGAAGCCGTATTTGCATCACCGTGCAAATCAGATTTGAGTCCAAGCACAAATCTCCTAACTACGGCCCTCATATCGGGAACCATATAGGGAGCATGCTTGGCCAATGAAACAAACTTGTGATAATATTCTTGGACTTTCATGTTATTCTGCCTTAGTCTCTCGAATTCAATAGCTTTTGCTTCCCTAACCTCAATTGGCATGAAGTGGTCAAGAAAAGCATCTGTAAACTCATCCCAAGTAGCAGGAGGTGCATCTTCCCCTCGGGATTGTTCCCATGACTCCTACCACATATGGGCCACATCCTGTAACTGAAAAGCACCAAACTCCGCTGCTTTTATCTCAGTAGCATGCATAATGCGAAACACCTTCTACAGCCCATCTATATATTTCTGCGGATCCTCCTCTGCCTTAGTCCCTATGAACACTGGAGGTTTTATCTGCATGAATTCCTGAGTCCTAGAACTAGTAGATCCGCCACTAGCACTGACGCTAGGAGTCATTTCCTGATGTTGAGCCTGATTAGCCACAATCTGGGTGAGCAACTGAATAGCTCCCCTAATATCCATGTCCAAAGAATTAGGAGGTGTAGTTGTAGCATTAGCTGTTGGGGCTGTTGGGGCTGTTGGGCCTGTAATAGTTGTCTGAGTCTAAATGGTTTCTTCCTGAGCTACATCAGCGGTAGCCATTTGGCCGGTAGCTGAGTTCCTCTTCGTGTACTTTCTTTTTGGAGTCATTTTCTGAAATACGTAATTTGCACGAGTTAGAAGAATTCCTGAAAGTACTGCTCTAACTGCACGATATAGAGTATGAAAGAAGTAAAACAATCTTGAATGTCTTGGTGTTCAACTGTTTATATGTGTTACACATATAAAAGTAACCCCACTGGACACGGTTTCATAGACTCCCTAAGACACTTGAACCTAGTGCTCTGATACCATTTGTAATAGCCCAGCCCACTAGTGATATTGTTCGCTTTGGGCCTAGGCCTGTACGGCTTTAAAACGCATCACTAAGAGGTAAGACACGATTACTTACATACCCAGCATATCTCTCGTGTGTTTCCAATATGGGACTTTTCTCGTAAGCTAGGGCGTCACACTACAGATGGTATCAGAGCCACTCCTCTGTTAGCCTTGTCGATGGTGGGCTAAATTTCAACTGAATTTAGGCAAATCCTGGTTAGGCAGGGCAAACCTCAGTGCTATGTTAGGCGAATCCCATACGGTGGGGCAAACCTCAGCGAGGACGCTAAGTCCATAAGAGGGGGTGTATGTGACGCCCCAGCTTAGGAGAAAAATCCTACATTAGCAAAACACGAGAGAGATGCTGGGTATGTAAGTAATCATGTCTTACCTCCTAGTGATGTGTTTTAAAGTCGTGCAAGCCTAGGCCCAAAGTGGACAATATTACTAGTAGGCTGGGCTATTACATGAAGCCTATAGAGTTCTATGACACTGAGGTTGAGGATGCTTATGAGTTCAGGGACTGTCACGAGAGGCTCTATAATATGGGGGCAGTGGAGAAGTATGGTGTTGAGTTTGTGACCTTCCAGCTCTTGGGTGATATCAAGTTATGGTGGAGGGATTTTGTGGAGTGTAGGCCAGCAGGAATTTCTCCGTTGACATGGACTCAGTTTTATCAGGTATTCTTAGACAAGTATGTTCGTCGTACCTTGAGGGACCGGAGGCACGATGGGTTCAGTAATATTGAGAAGGGTAATATGTTAGTGGCTGCTTATAAGGCTCGGTTCCATTCGTTGTCTCCCGATGCCCTCCAGCTTGTGCCTACTGAGGAAGAGAGAGTTAGGAGATTTGTGAAAGGGTTGAACACTGCTCTTCAGTTGTCAGTTCTTCAGCTTGCAGCCTCAGGTGCTTCTTTTCAGGAGGTGGGGGATCATGTCAGGACCATCGAAGGTGTTAGGCAGGATGGTTATAATAAGTACGCGGAGAAGAAAGCCCAAAAGAGTTGTAGTTTCAGTGGCTCTTTCTCTAAAGGACGGATTTCCCAGGTCTATTTAGGATGCCCTATTTATTCAGCCATGTAGGCTTCAGTTGGAGGCCCATCAGGGGACAATCAGTACTATTCTAGTCAGCTAGAGGGTTCGCAGGCTAAAGCTTCAGATTATGGTGGTTATTCGGCTTCGTCAGTTTCTATTTAGCATCCGACGCTAGATCGCATATGCTTTGAGTGTGGTAATACGGGGCATTTCAAGAGAAATTGTCCCAGATTTAGGCAAGGTGGCCAAGGTACTCAGTTTCAGGCTCCCAGATCTCCAGCATCAGTTAGAGGGGGAGGATCGTATGGTGGGAACCATGCTCAAACTGGGCATGGAGGTCACACAGTTGGTAGGCGTGGCACCCATCCCAGCAGGGGCGGTTTCCAGTCAGGTAGAGGTGGGCATCAACCCAACAAGGGCGAAGCTCAGGCAGGGTAGGTTGATCGCAGTGGTTCGCAGGCTACTGGTAGATGGGTTCATTGTTATGCTTTTCCTGGCAGGTCGAAGGCGGAGGGCTCCGATGCCATCATCAGAGGTAACATCTCAATCTATCACCGGATGGCTTCTGTATTGTTTGATCTGGGTTCTACATTTTCTTATGTGTCTACATATTTCTCTATGGGTCTTGATATTTTTGTGGTTTACTTGATGCCCCTATACATGTATCTACTCCTGTTGGAGACTCTGTGGTTGTAGATAAAGTTTTTTAATCTTGTACTGTCACACCTATAAGGTATGGCACCTGGGTTGACTTAGTCATTCTAGACATGGTAGATTTTGATGTCATCCTGGGTATGAGTTGGTTAGTGCCTTGTCATGCAATTCTAGACTGTCATGCTGAGACAGACACCTTAGCTATGCCCGGGGTGCCTAGACTTGAGTGGAAGGGTAACCTTAGTCCCTCCCCAAAGAAAATTATTTCCTTTATTCTTGCAAGGAAGATAATTGATAGAGAGTGTTTGTCTTATTTGGCACATACCCGTGATACTAGTGCAGAGGATCCATCTATTGGGTCAGTTCCGGTAGTATGTGAGTTTACGGAGGTATTTCCTGCGGACTTGCCAGACATGTCACCAGACCGTGATATTGATTTCTGCATTGACTTAGAGCCACAGACCCGTCCTATTTCTATTCTGCCATATCTGATAGCACTAGCAGAGTTGAGGGAATTGAAAGAACAACTTCAGGATCTTCTTAGTAAGGGTTTCATTCATCTAAAGAATGAACAACTGTCTATAAATGTAAATAATGTCTGGAATGAAAGTAGACATCAATTAAGAAGGATCTTCAGGCGGCATGGCATGGATAGGAGCTCACCCTCGGATCTGATCGGGAACAGGCCTCACACTAGATATGAGGTCTGGAAGATGCTTCTGGCACACAATCTGCACTCAAATAAAAAGTGCAGCAAGGTAGTATCAATACAAACACTATGCACCGATAGATATCTTTGGCCTACTAAGATTAGTATCAGACATACATTCATAAAATCAATAAGATAGGAAGATAGGCAAAACAGCACATAACCAAATAATGTCATAAACATAAATCAGCCAACATAGGAATAAGATAAATTCAGCTATCAATAAATCACCGAGTTGATATAAGTTCAGTCATCAGCAACCAACAGAAATAATATGAGTCAAATGCAATGCAATAAAATAATGAAAGTATCTCAATCGTGTACACACACACTAAATAATAATGTTTCCCCAAATAGTCATGACCTGCAGGGGACCCATGGTGTCCATGTATCACTCGATCTGGAACTGACCGCAGATCACGAGCCCATATGTCACGCCCCGAACCATGGCCTGGGCGAAACACGGCACTCGATGCCTTACTGCATGTGACCGAGCGAACCACATGGCTTGCAGAATCATCATAAGGCATAACATGAGCGGAATATAATGTGAATGCATGATGAGCCTTTACAAAATACAATAAGTCATAATACTTAATCAAAATACTTGTTTAAACATGAGTGCGGAAATAACATAAATGAGCCAAAATGGCTATACGACTCCGAAAGTGTGACATGACATAACTGACTTGTCTAGTCTATGAAACCTCTAACATAAGTCTGAACATTGAAAACATACTCGCTGGCACGAGGCCCCCAGCATACCTTAGATGCATAGCTAATCATTAAATAAAGAGTTGACTAAACCCCGAATGAGATGGGGCTCACCAATAATCTGATACGAATGCTCTCCTACTGAGCAGATGTGTCGCCCTGTAAATCAGTACCTGCATTGTAAAATGGAGGCCCCCGGGCAAATAAAAGGGGACGTCAGCACATTGAATGTACTGGTATGTAAAGCAACTGAAGAAATAACATGATAAGAACTGAAACTAAAAACATGATCATGAACATGAGTACATATACACATATATCATGTGTAAAGTATCGTGTGTAGGGAGAGTAATAAATATAACCGATAACATGGTCTGGTACTTGCGTCCTACCAGCGGAACACTCATACCTTGCTAGGGACATGAGGTTTAATAATATTATGAAAGGATCCAGTCATTATGAGAGATCGTCCGGGACATGAGTGGAGCGATCCTCATCCTACGGTGGCTACGTAGTTTCAGGCTATCTGAAGCCCTCCTCGGTAATTAAAGCAACTCCCAAAAACATGAACATGTAAAATAAGTGGCACTTGCTGCCCATGGTTTTCATGAATATAACTTGCTTGTACATGGATATCATGAATTATAGCTTGCTTGCGTGAACTTGTAAAACATGTATAGTATTTTCTTTAAAATAGCATAATATATCATAAACTAGTATGCATGAACCCATGGAATGGGATATATGGGTTTTTCATAGATTACGGACAGATTCTTAATAATCATAAAGAAATATTAAGAACTCAATGATGGAATTATAACAATTCATACATAATATAATCGTGGACATGGACCTAGGGTTATCATGAGCATGGTATAGAAACCCTAGTTTTCGTAAAGAATAATAATTTATGGATTATGAGGCGTGGGGAAGAACAATTATGTTCTCACACGTAGATAGTTACTCTACATACCTGGTAATGCTCCAAACTTGAATTAAATACTTTAACTTTGAAGAAGATTTCCAAAATTTTGAGTTCTTGAACCTTGAGATGGGTTTTCTTTTCTTGAAAACCCTAGTTTAGGAATGATGATTTCTTATTTAGATTACAAGGATATGTATTAGAATTGACTTGGAATGATTAGACTAGGCTTACCTTGGTGTTCTTGATGATGGGAGAGAATAGAAGGTCGTTATAGGGCTTGGGGATGTGAAGAATGAAGTGAAAAAGCCTTAAAACGAAGTTTTAAAATTGCTGTCGGAAACCTTTTACACCCTATTTTACGTCCCGTAAACGTTTTACGGACCTTAGATCCCACCGTAAATCAATTACAGTGATTTGGGCTTTCTGGACCAGTTTTACGGCCAAAATCTACGGCCCGTATAATTTTTACGGCCCGTAGATTCCACTGTAAATCGACAGAACACTGTTTTAGTAAACGGGCATAACTACTTGTACATATGTCTGTTTGACCTCCATAATATACCGTTGAAAAGGTATTTCAAAGATCTACAACTTTCAAGAAGGAATGTTTCCCAAATTCCTTACATAGTTTTCCGTATACGCATTTTAATTGAGATATGGTGCAAACTCACTTGAAAACACGCTCCGTAGGGTAGCTTCCGACTTTACTTTGCTCAAGGACTCTTCCCATGTCTTGATTGGATTTCAAAGACCATTCATACACTACTCAAATTGGGATCATTATACCCCCATCTTACGAGTCAAATATTAGCCCGAATGCACGAGGTGTTACAATATCTCCCCCTAGGGATCATTCGTCCTCGAATGATGAGTCATGGTCAAGAATATGGCTGGACATGGCATGAATACATGAACATGGAAGAAACATTACATAAAACATAAGATCTTTACATGGTTACGTGGGAACATGGTCATGGATCAGGAGAACCGAATACGTGATTACATGGAAACATGTACATGGGGGACATGAAACCGAGTAGCACCTACATGAATGAGAATCATGAAACATTCGTCCTCGATTTATGACTAGTGGTTAAGAATCGTTATTAACTCTGGAATCTACAAAATTTATGGCAGGACTTCCTTCATAATTTAAACCCTTACGACATTTCTCAAATGCCTGCCAGCTAACTAAAGTACCAATACACAACTCACACGGTATCTTAATACGCATGATGTGACATAACATGATTACTGAATCTTGAATGTAGCTAACATAAATACTGAGCTAGCTTGAACACACGGATATTGGCTGAATGATTACATGATTCCTATACATGGGGTTTGGAAGAAAATTCGTGGGCACGAATGACATGAGTACTGGAAATACGCACGAACATGACATGATTACCTGGGCGTGAGACGCATGATGTGGGACATAAATACATGAAGACTAGATGACATGAATACATGAGTGCTAAACTGTCATGAGATACAAATACGTGTAAAAATGGATATCGTAACATGGGATCTGAATGTCGAAAACATGATTGTTACAACATGAGGGTTGAATACTAATTAGCGCGGGTAGGATTTGGATACTTAGGGACTTAATTATGGACGTTCATATGTCACCATGGTAATATGAGATAGGAGTATGACTCAGGCTTTGAATGTCAGCGCAACTCGGTGTGAATGCGACAGGCTTGAGTCATACAACAAGAATATGATCCTAACATAGGTATTCATAAATCTCTAGCATAGGCATGACATGAATACGTCAAATCCGAGTAGAATACTCCTGAGATAAGTACCACAGGGTACATGAAAAGATATCTATTTGAATATAGGAATGCACCTTACTTCTGATTATCTTGTTAGCTGTTAATCATGATTATGAATACCTTATCTCATCTTGCTCATTCTCGTGAGCGAATTACAGAGGACTGAGAGAAAAGGAATTATTGGTATTATTCACATGAGATACTTTACTTTAGAGAACAGACGTGACATGGTGCATTGTACATGGAGGACGTAACATGGAACATGCGTACATGGGAACGTGATTCATATGGCATGAAACGTGAATAGCATGACATGGGTCATGGGACCATGAGCAACCTGATACATTATAGATGCATATCGTGGCATCTGGACCTGATTTCATGAGTATCGAGCTAATAATAAGACATAAATGTGATTTGCGTGGGGTACAATTGTAGGCTCACTCTTAGGTCAGAGACATAAGGCATGGATAAAATATTACCTTTAGAATTTAAATATACCGAAAGAATAGGACATGGTTCAGCATAGCTTACTCTTATCACCGTGAGTAAACGCCCTTGTTATAAATAAGGCTCATGAAAGAATGGATTATAGGCATATATAATTCGTTCCTCGAGCATCTAAGACATGGGTAGAAAGTCACTTTGAACATAAAAATGGCATAGGTACTTCGGAAAAGATAAGGGCATCCTTTGTGCCAAGCTACAAGATGGTTTAAAACATTAGCCAAAGAAACATAAGCACGAATTACATAGAATCATAGGTAGGACATCCATCTTGGTTCACCTTCATTATTATCTAAAAAATCATTGTTACGATACCGCTATAAGTGGGATGCATAGCGAAATGGATTGGGGCACGAGTATGTGGTAACATGGAGAACATAATCATAGCAGTCGAGATCATCATCAAATTTGAAAAGCACTTAGATGATAGAACATTAACATGAGTATAAAAGAATGATAGATACGTGAGACCTGAATGCATTTTTTTTTTAACTTTAGACATGAGCACACCTGATGTGCGAAACATGAAAGGACATTCCCTTGCATAGCTTACTATCGTATGAAGTCTTAATTCTTGTATCTTAAACGTGGAGTGTAAATCTCTAACATGGGCATGATATGGGTACGAAAGGCACGAGTAGAGTACGTCTGGGCATTAGTACCACATAGTACATGAATTACTCTGGAATTGGAACTGTTATACCCTTAAAACCCGCTATTCGCTCTAGAACTTTATCTTATAACATAATTACCTAGTACTTGATCTCAACAGCATGACAAAAATCACATTTTACGCATCTTATCTTGGCTACATAAAACTGTGATCCTCTAACATAATCTCCTTAACACCTATCAACTTACGAAACACATAATCTATATCGGCACCTTATCGCACGATCTCTCCCTTAGTTCAAAATCTGACATTTAAAGCCTGTGGATCTCTCACGTTAGTGATAAGTGGACATCTAGTGGCTCTGCTAATTTCCTCTAAAGTACTAACGACTCATTTCTTCCGCTTGCTTCAAGCAAGTATTACTTACTGGGAAAACTGGATTACTTAAATGAACAGGTTTCTAATGTACATAACTGGCATACTAGCTTTGTCAGTCTTGGGGAAAACTCTTTTCTGATAACTCTTAAAGACTCTTCTTCTGTAGCTTGCTCTCTTACTGCTTAGATGGTTTTCTTCTTTCACCAATTTCTATACCTCAAATTTAACTTAAACCCTTTGGGTTCTAACACGCCTTCGGTGTATTCAAACAGTTACCTTAGTAGTGCTAACTTGACTAAGTAACTCAAATCGTACTTCTACTAACTCTGCTGAAAATTTCTAATTCACTGTGTCTATTCAAACTTACTCCCTATGCTTCTGTTAACCACTTGCTAGCATCATATTCTCTAATTCTTCTCTGAGTACTAAAGTGAAGCATAAGGTTATTTCTAAATTTTCCTCCTTATCTGACTCTATTCTGGGGTTGTATACTATCTTTCTGAGCTATAGACATGAATCACACTTAGGAAACTTCATCTGTCTCAAACAGGAATTGGAACAACTAACCCCAAACTCCCTATACACTTTCAAAATTATATCATACTATACACATTAGGGATAAATACTTAATCACATAACCTAAGAGGGAATTGTCATATCTTTTATCTCATAGTAATATCTGCTTCTTGTAGTAACTTACTAACGTCATATTCTCTAGGTCTAATCTGAATAAGCTAAAATAATTTGAAACTAATACTAAAAAAAATTCAATATCGTCTGCTCGTGGTTTTCTTATCTCATCAGTCCCTTCCTAGTTATGTGCATAGATAATATGGCAAAAATATATATATCCTTAAAAAAAAGTCGAGACTTTCTAGTATTACAGGTGGTTGGCTCTTAGGCTATTTCCTGCTAAAAACTACCATGGAAGTTTATGCCTGTTGCGGTTAACTTCATAACATGTTACCTCGTGGGATCTTAAATCTGAACCATCATCCTTATATTATAGCTCTATGGTCAAAAAGTCCAATTAAACTTATTTTATAGGCTATATAACCTACGTGTACTACCATATCGAAACTTGCCTTTCAAATGGTACTATCACCTGATAAACACACCATGCACTAATTAGCAAGTCTTGAGCCTCAAATTTCCTTCTCGCCACTTACGCATTCGATACGTTCAGAATTCGATGGAAAAAGAATGCTACTTACTGCTCTAAGCTTCCTGGCACGAGTTAGAATAATTCCTGATGACTCCATTTGAAAGCAACACATTGATAATGATTAGATTTACATCTCCTCATCCATTGAGATGAGGCGTATTCGGTAGAATGAGAAACAACACACGACTCTGAGTGATTTCTGAGAACATAGCTTTATGCACGATCTAGAGTTGAAAGAAGTGAGACAATCCTAATTGTCTTGGTAGTCAACTATTTATATGTGTGGGTGCCACACACATATAAAAGTGACCCCACTGGACACGGTTTCATAGACTCCCTAAGACACTTGAACCTAGGGCTCTAATACCAAGCTTTGTCCCGCCCCGAACCATGGCCTTGGCAAAACACGCCACTCGGTGCCTTACTGCATGTGACCGAGCGAACCACATGGCTTGCTGAATTATCATGCGGCATAACATGGGCGGAATATAATGTGAATGCATGATGAGCCTTTATGAAATGCAATAAGTCATAATACTTAATAAAAATACTTGTTTAAACATGAGTGCGAAAATAACATGAATGAGCCAAAATGGCTATACGACTCCAAAAGTGTGACATGACATAACTGACTTGTCTAGTCTATGAAACCTCTAACATAAGTCTGAACATGGAAAACATACTCGCTGGGACAAGGCCCCCCACCATACCTTAGATGCATAGCTAATCATTAAATGAAGAGTTTACTAAACCTCGAATGAGATGAGGCTCACCAATAAGCTTATACGAATGCTGTCTTACTGAGTAGATGTGTCATCCTATAAATCAGTACCTGCATCTTAAAATGCAGGCCCCCGGGCAAATAAAAGGGGACGTCAACACATTGAATGTACTGGTACGTAAAGCAACTGAAGAAATAACATGGGACATGAAATAACATGATAAGAACTGAAACTGAAAACATGATCATGAACATGAGTACATATACATATATATCATGCATAAAGTATCATGAGTAGGGAGAGCAGTAAATATAACCGATAACATGGTCTGGTACTTGCGTCCTACCAGCAAAACACTCATACCTTGCCAGGGACATGAGGTTTAATAATATAATGAAAGGATCCAGTCATTATGAGAGATCGTTCGGGACATGGGTGGAGCGATCCTCATCCTACGGTGGCTACGTAGTTTCAGGCTATCTGAAGCCCTCCTCGGTAATTAAAGCAATTCCCAAAAACATGGACATGTAAAATAATTGGCACTTGCTGCCCATGGTTTTCATGAATATAACTTGCTTGTACATGGATATCATGAATTATAGCTTGCTTGCGTGAACTTGTAAAACATGTATAGCATTTTCTTGAAAATAGCATAATATATCATAAACTAGCATGCATAAACCCATGGAATGGGATATATGGGTTTTTCATACATTACGAACAGATTCTTGATAATCATAAAGAAATATTAAGAACTCAATGATGGAATTATAACAATTCATACATAATATAATCATGGACATGGACCTAGGGTTATCAATAGCATGGTATAGAAACCCTAGTTTTCGTAAAGAATAATAATTTATGGATTATAGGGCGTGGGGAAGAACAATTATGTTCCCACACGTAGATAGTAACTCTACATACCTGGTAATGCTCCAAACTTGAACTAAATAATTTAACTTTGAAGAAGATTTCCAAAATCTTGAGTTCTTGAACCTTTAGATGGGTTTTCTTTTCTTGAAAACCCTAGTTTAGGAATGATGATTTCTTATTTAGATTACAAGGATATGTATTAGAATTGACTTGAAATGATTATAATAGGCTTACATTGGTGTTCTTGAAGATGAGAGAGAATAGAAGGTCATTCTAGGGCTTGTGGATGTGTAGAATGAAGTGCAAAAGCCTTAAAACGAAGTTTTAAAATTGTTGTCGGACCCATTTTACACCCTATTTTACATCCCGTAAAAGTTTTACGGACCTTAGATCCCACTTTAAATCAATTACAGTGATTTGGGCTTTCTGGACCAATTTTACGGCCCAAATCTACGGTCCGTATAATTTTTACGGCCCGTAGATTCCACCGTAAATCGACAAAACATTGTTTTAGTATAACGGGCATAATGTTTTGTACAGATGTCTGTTTGACCTCTATAATATACAGTTGGAAAGGTATTTTAAATATCTGCAACATTCAAGAAGGAAAGTTTCCCAAATTCCTTACATATGTTTACGTACACTCATTTTAATTGAGATATGGTGCAAACTCACTTGAAAACACGCTCCGTAGGGTAGCTTCCGACTTTACTTTGCTCAAGGACTCTTCCCATGTCTTGATTGGGTTTCAAACACGATTTATAAACTACTCAAATTGGGCTCATTATACCCCCGTCTTACGAGTCAAATCTTAGCCCGAATGCACGAGGTGTTACACCATAACTAGGCCACATCCTCACCCTTTGCCAAATGTGCCTTTTATATATATATATATATATATATATTCTGTTTTTCATTACAATGCGTTTCTCAACCTATTTCCAGTTCATCAGTAAATATGGAATAGGATCATTCAACAATATCAAGGTCAAGAACACAAGGCACCATGCCACAAATTAATCAGGACTCAACAAATCAGCTCATCAATCAATATGAATATGAAATCATCTCAATCATAAGAAGAGTATACATTAACTCCTGCCTTCTCATATCACAACAATTCCATCTCAGGTTCAGTACATAAAGTAATGGTGACCAGCCCAAATGATCAATCCATCAGTACCAGCCTAGGAAGTTCCAACCAGACTTCATGTCTCAAGACCTATACATGCTTTCTCCCATCAATTCTATTACATATACATTCAACTATTCAAAGTCTAACTCAAGTAAATCGTAACCTACCTCAAAGCCGAACTGGAACAATGCAATTATTCTGCAACAACTTTCCCCTTTCCCAAAGCTTCAGAATGTTCAAAGTCTAGAAATCATAATGCTAAGTGAGTAAGGGATCATCTACTCAACAACAACAATTTGGGAAAGAAAACCCCACTACTTCTACCCTTTTTCAATGGGTGAGCTATCATTAGGTGTGAATAAAATCAACCCCAACCATCATACTATTCCCATTCATGGATTTTCTAATCAATTCATCCCCTTTCAAACAGTGTTTAGGATAAAGTTTCCATTTTTATTGGAACCCTAAGTCTAAATCAATCAATTCCACCATTAATAATCAAAATCTCATTCTAGGAAGTGATATTCTATACTCCTAGACGATTAAACAACAACAAAATCAACAACCCATTCATTATTCAAAGGTTTCATAAATTTTAAGGTTTTAACCGATTAATTCACCATTAAAGATCCTTAGATGATGTAGGGACTTAAGATGATTATGAAATGAATGAAGATAAAGATTGAGACTTACCTTGATGAAGTGTGGTACCCTAGCCTTAGAAAAATTGTCTTTCTATTTCTTAAAACTGTTTTTAGTGTTATGTGGGGAATGGGTTCGAAATATGGAATATAAAACACAGTTTCTGCCTTCCGTCGAACGTTGTAGCTGTCAACCGCCGTAACGGGAATGGTCCCGCTATGGCGGACCTCATTTAATTTTCCCATTTTTGCAGCGGCGAGCCTCGCCCCGCTACGGCGGACTCACTACAGCGGAAATGCCACCGCTGTCGCGGTCCAAATTGACCAGTTAGCTTTGGTCTTTCACCAGTTTTTCACCCAAAATCCCAATACCAATCTGAGGCCCTACAGATGCAAACCAAACATGCACATCTATATCTATATCTATATATTATTAAAAAGATGATAGTTTTAGGACAAAAATTAGTTATTTAGTTAATAGATAGTTAATAGTTAGTTACAAAATGAAAAAATTAGACTATTGTAAATTTGATTTACGGACATTTTTTATTTGAATGTGTATCAAACCAAAAAGTTACATAGAAGAAGACTTAGAAACCACCTACTCCCACTTCTCCCATTCCCGAGTGAATTTGTTACTTGAAGATAGAGCAACATTTCTGCAAGAAATAGAAAGTCGGAAGAAGTGGGTAAGTGGTCACAAGATTTTCCAATGGTAGGCCTTTTTTTTTTTTTAACTAATACATTTTCTTTCTAAAAGCAAACACAGAGAACCTAAAAAAATGCACACCTTCCTCCAACATGAATCTCACGTCCCTATTTAGCAGCCTAACTGCCCCCTAACTGCTTCTATTTCACCTCTTTTTCCCTCTGCGACTTTTCAAGGCAAAATTATTAACAAAAACTCTACTAGCATAATTCTAACAGTTTCATATGGGGGAAAAGAAACCATCATCTTCATTGATCGCTCATGTTTTCCCTGTTTCTTGGCTATCAAAATTCAATTAAAAGAAGGATGTCAACAGTGAGCATCTAGAATCAGCAAACATAAGGCAGTAGGCTTGGTGTTGGATGAAATTTTATGTGATTTAAACTATCAAGTATATATTTTCTATTTCATTATAAAGTTTTCTTTGTTAAGGAGTTCAATCTTAAGTAATGTTGCTGCAGACGGCAAGGCTCTGAAATATTTTCAATTACTTTTTTATGAATTAAATTGACTAATATTATATTGATCTTCTGTCACAGTGCAAGTCACATTTTAAAGAGAACTCCTATGTATATATAATTATTATAGTTTTTTTTTTAATTTCGCTTCACACTTCTCTCGGCGGCCAGGTTTAAGCATGGTTCTTTCATTAGTTTATCATTGATTCGTCTGTAATAATTCATGAAAATTGAAATACAAGTTTATGCACATAGTTTCAAACTTCGTCTTCATATTTGTTGCATATTCTTTACCCTCCAATATGGATGGGAAGATTTACTTGATATATTGTTTGCATTATTGTGTTTGTTGTGATTATGCATAGATAATAAGAAATGGAGCTTGACTCTTTTCTCTCTGCTTTGCTGATTACCTTTTCTGCTTCTTTTTTGTTTTTTAAATTTTAATGGTTCCGTGCATCGACAATTCATGCTCCAAGTGTCTCAACAGGTATTAGGTTTGCAATTTTAATTTAGCAGTATTAAAGTAATTTATAACATAATAGTGATAAGTAAATGGCTTATAGATATTATATATCCATTATTAAAAAGGAGAAGAAAAGGCATTACATTAAGCCAAGTGACAATTTAACAAAAACTCACATGTCATCATTAAGACAAAAAGTTAACTATCATTATAATTTTAATTTTAAAATTTTGAATTGAGAGTGGTTAAGTTAATTTATTTATCCATTTGAATTGAGATATTTTTTTAATGTGATTGCAGTTATTATTTGAATTTGTGTGGTTGCAATTATCTTTTTAATTAATTTGAATTAAAACTTCCAGGGGTAACCACGTTACCACTAGCGAGAACTGTGCATGTTGTTTTGTTGTTTTAACGGTTGTGGAAATAATGGATGATTAAGGAATAATATTTTCTTTTCCTCCTTAGAATCAAAATGTTAGATCTAAGGTTGGATCATTTCTTTGATGGTGTCATTTTATTTTATTTAATGTAATTTTTTTTGTGAATGTTGTAGAAGGCGTTTGAGAGGGAATTGCACATTATTCATAATTAATTCGGCACCGTCTATTAAACTGCTTTAATTCATAACCTTTATGTTCTCATGTCCTTTCTCTGTGATATATGAGTAGATAATTGTTGGCGATGTGATATACAGTGAAACAAATAGTGGAGTAATTAAAAGAGAGTGGGTTTTTTTTTTTTTGGTTCACAAGTTGTGCAAGTAATAACATTACTGCTCCAAGAGAGTGGGTAGAAGTGAAATTTTTTGCTACAGAATTTGATCTCTCGGCAGAAGAGTATGTCCCACTTCCGGGCCCCGCATTTTTGTAACCCCAACAAAAAATTGGAACCAAACTAGCCCATTTAAAAAAAAAAAAATCAAACTAGGTTTCACGCACAAAATTTGTGCGTGAAAGGACCAAACTGTAACTTTTTGAGTTTGGTCCTTTCACGCACAGAACCAAAGGGGTATTTTTTTTTTTCTAAGCTATAAAAAATCACGTTTTTTCCATACTTTGAGCAAAGATTAGTCATGTTTCAAAACCCCGAAATATCTATATTTTATATAGAACTTAATATATTTTTTTGCGTACAATAACGGCGGCTCATTACATCAAGTATACCTAAACGTTTGGATCGTCATTTTAGGGGTTGTAAAGTGCCCCGATGTAAGTTTTTTTTTTTTGCTTGATTTAAGTGTTTTGAAATAAAAATATTATATTCAAAAATAATTCATCCAATATGAGAGGTTCAACCAAGGTATAATATATCTCATTCAATGCTCCCACCAAGGTTTGATCCCATGTTGTTGGCATAAAAAAGAAGTGAGTAAAAAAGAGAGGCTAAACCACCAAGCCAAATTGGTGAATGTTACAAAATAGACACTTTTTATTTTTTATATTGTTCACTAATGCTATCTAACTCGTTTTCATAAATTGAATTTCGAACCTCGAAATTGACATTCAAAACATCATTACCACGGGATTAGCATCTCGAAATAGATATTTTATTATTAGATTTTTACTAGAGAAGAATGAAATTTTTGCACAAATTTGGGGCAAAATTCAAATTGAATGAGATAACAGGCCTTTTTTCGAAAATCGGCTTGGCCAAACTGCCTTGTGGCAGTTTGTCCGCGTAGATCTCGAAAAAATACCCTGAATAAAAAACAAATCGCGTAAATCGGACATCCGAGCGCAAAGTTATTACCATTTAAAGTTTCAAAAATTTACAACTAGTTTTCTACCAATGCTCCGGTCCTTATTTTCTATTTACGTGAGTAAAGAGTCATATGTGTACTTGATGTAATGAGCCGGTATTATTGTACGCTAAAAAAAAATATTAAGTTCTATATAAAATATTTATATTCCAACGTTTTGAAATGTGACTAATCTTCGGTCAAAGTATGAAAAAAAAACTTAAAGATAACAAGTTTTCAAACTTACTTCGAGACACTTTACAACCCCTAAAGCGACGATCCAAACATATATGTATACTTGATGTAATGAGCCGACATTATTTAATACTAAAAAAATATTAAGTTCTAAATAAAATATTTATATTCCAATGTTTTGAAACGTGACTAATCTTCGGTCAAAGTACAGAAAAAAACTTAATTTTGAGTTTGATTTCCAAATAACAAAGATGATAAGTTTCCAAGCAAACAAAACTTACTTCGGGGCACTTTACAACCCCTAAAACGACGATCCAAACGTTTAGGTATACTTGATGTAATGAGCCGACGTTATTGTACGCAAAAAATATATTAAGTTCTATATAAAATATAGATATTTCGAGGTTTTGAAACATGACTAATATTTGCTCAAAATATGGAAAAAATGTGATTTTTGATAGCTTAAAAAAAGAAAAAAAAATACTGCCTTTCACGCACAGATTCTGTGCGTGAAGCCTAGTTTGGTTCTTTTTTTTTAATGGGTTAGTTTGATTCCAAAAATTTTTTTTTGGGTTACAAAAGTGTCGAGCTCTCCACTTCCTAAAGGAGAGGTTCACAAAAAGAAAGAGATAGTCCGGGCTACTCTCATAGGTATGAAATGCACTTCAAGATAGATGCTTTAAAGATTATTTTCTCCGTGAACTTCAAATTTTGAAGAGTGAAATTCTATTTTCTCTGTGAACTTCAAATTTTGAAGAGTGAAATTCTAGATACCTATTGGAGGAGTCATGTTATGGAACCTTAGATAAGATATAACAATGGCCAGGAATTACGACTCCCGGATGATAATGAGTAAAAAAAAAGAGTAACTGGAAAAATGTTGTGTATTTTATAACAAATGACATAGTCAACGGAATAGGAGGGAAATCTCCAAGTATCTCCATTTTTGCTTTTACAAATAGATCAATACCTAAATGACCTTTTAGGAAATTTGTTACATGGGACGCGAAGGTATTCGTAAATAATTGCACTTTTGGAGTAATTATTAATGATAAAAATATGTGATAGTTTGCTGGAATCATTACTGTAACCAAAAGAAAAAAAAAAAAAAGAGGAGTTGGGGGGGAGGGGGGGCTGGGCGCTACTTCTAAATTTTTCTTTTTTCTTGCATATATCTATCAAGTAAAATTAATGTTTTGTCGTGAAAAGCTAAATTAAATTCATAATTGTCAGGATAATATTATTTTTTGTTACTCTTTTGAGTAAATTACTTCTTTTGTATTAAATAAATTCCTAATAGGTGCTAAAGTGAAGATCATACACTGTTGAATTTAAATGGTCATCCGGAGATGAAAGTAAAGTTTGAAATCTCCTTACATATTAAACATCAAAATTTGATCACGTATTAGAAAAAGTGTGGGTTAATACTATATAATTTTGTAATTCAGATTTATGTAATTTTATCTTAGAATGATACTTTCATGATTTATGTTAATTCAATTGATGAAAGGTATCTAATGTCATTTCCCAAATATGTAACATATGATCTTTAGTCCCATATTGTTTTCTCTTATATCGTAAAGTCAGTATTCGAATTTCTTCTACTTTCAATTTAAATAATATGTAATGTTAAATTTGTGCCGTCTTTCATGGAATTGAGGTGAGGAAACACAATTTTTTTTGTTCTTCAGCTAGCTTTGCGGCAGCTTCGTCACTTTCATCACCCCTGATAACTGAGGTACTTGAAAGCTCTAATAATGATAATTCAAGTAAATTGGTCGATTTACTTGATCAACTATTATGATATTGACCCTTGGAGTATAAAAGATTGTGTTTTGTTTGAAGAAACGATTAGTAATGAAACACTAGCAGCTACATGTACTATAGAAAATTTTAGTCTACAATAAGATTGATCCAAAAAAAAATGAGAGTATAAAATCTACAATATCTCACACATGGTTCATATACATTTGTTTTTGTTATCTCTCTCCGTTTTTTTACTTTGAAACGATCTGCGCATCGTGCTGGTACGTATAGTAATATTATTAAAAAGAGGATCGTTTGGCATAAGTTTGTGACAAGTAGCAGCGTAAGATTATGACAAGTGGTAGTTTAAGGACAAAAAATAATTAATTAGTTAATAATTAGTTGCCTCAGTTATTATTTTTGAATTTGAATTTAAAAATAATTAATTATATACATTGGGAAGTTACCAATTTAAATTTGAGAGAAAAAAGAACATACACGTTTAAGTTTCTGCAGCTAATATAGATTAGACAATCTGTAATTATTTTATAAGAAGTAAAAAGAATATTACAGTAGTTTATTATTAGAACTGTTGTAAACTTCCCCAAAAATTACAGTAGTTACTATTTTTAAATTTGAATGTAAAAATATTTAATTATATACATCTATATATTATATTTTAAATTGGGAAGTTACCATGAGAAAGCTACATATATGCAGTAAAAAAAAAAAAAAAAAAAAAACTAAGGATTCTACTTTAAATCGTGTCCACGGTATAAAGAAACCATTAGAGCCCGTTTGGATTGGCTTATAAGTTGTTTTTGGCTTTTTTGAGTGTTTGACTGGCCAGCTTAAAGTCATTTTGTGCTTAAAATAAGTCCAAAAATTAATTGGGCCCATTTAGCTTAGTTTATCTAAAGAAACTTATAAGCTGCTTTTTTCAAGCCTATCCAAACTGGAAGGATTCGGGTAAGTTACCAACCTGCATGTGTTTGCCGTAACTAGCTTCTTAAGATTGCTAAACGCAGACCACGATCTCAAAACCGCCGGATTCTCAGTAACATGATTTCACATCTTGTTGAAATCAGAGTTTCCCACTTTCTGAAAATGTTTGCTATTGGTTTCAACACTTAACTAATTTTGATAAAAATTGACAGGCGCAGTTGTAAGCAATATTAGAGCTACGCTGTGCTTTTGATAGGATTTCAAAGGAGCACCTTGAAGGAAGGTAACGATATACAATTTTCTTTGAACAATGTGCAGCGTAAGCAGCAATTGTTATCTATAATTGCTGTTGTGACGTGTGTCCAGCTCCAACAATCTGTTTTCAAGGCCCATAGATACCAACATTTCTTCTATACAAAGGGCTCATCAGATTGATGCATTTACAAAGGTCACAACAATGGAGGGCCAAGAGACCACCTTAATTACATATTATGTTTTACAATTATACAAATCGTTGAAATCGCCAGAATTACTCTATTATTTAGGTACTGCCAATGTTTATCATTCAATGTGTTTGATTTTATTCTTCGCCTGGATTTGTACATAAGGAATTGTTATATTGTAGGCCTGCGGTGTTGTACCATATAATTTTATTTTACGATTCTACAATGTTGTATATTTGTGCTCTGAATTTTAATTATCACTACTAGAAAAGTGTCATTTACATGGGAATTTTTCTGCGGATTTTAATGGAAAATTCGCAGGTACATCGTTTTCTTGCGGATTTTCATGCAAACAGAAATCCATAGGAAATAATCTCGTGGATAATTCTTACCTGGGGATTTTAAAGTACCGAGGGATTTTAGATTCCCAGGTACATTACATGGGGATTTTAATTCTGTAGGTATCTGTGTATGGGTAAAAATCGCGCCTAACACGTGGACCAACATGTGTGACACATGTTAGTTAAAACAATCACGTAAAGATTTAAT
Source organism: Lycium barbarum (assembly GCF_019175385.1). Lineage (NCBI taxonomy): Eukaryota > Viridiplantae > Streptophyta > Magnoliopsida > Solanales > Solanaceae > Lycium > Lycium barbarum. Next base: position 98,446,868 of record NC_083343.1, on the reverse strand, counting down.
GGTACTGCCGAGCATAATATTTACGAAGAGGTAACTGACACCGAAGCTATGGTCAACGAAGAGAACATCAACGAGAACAACGTACGAGACCCTCTTGATTATGCATTAAATAGATTTAATGCAGTAACGACGAAATGGTTTCTGACAGCCAAAATCAAGGAATTAAATGACAGTCATTAATTTAGCAATTAATAATCGCCTTTACATACACACAACGGGAAAGGTACCAGATAGGACCAAATACCTATAAATAGCGCTTTCACTTGTATATCAAGATCATCAACTACTGACTTAAAAAAATACATTGATATTGATTACTTCTACTTAATATTATTCAAATACTCTTATCATCAAGTTCTGGTTCATACTTGGCAAAGGAGAAATTCATTATTGGTATTCATCATATTTGGCATAAGTTTACTCCTTCCCTTTGTTTATCTATTCTTTATCAACCTTTAATAATTCATATGTGTTAATTCAACCATTTTTATTAAATTACTACCAACTGTGGTTAACCTTATTTAACTTTTAATACAAATTTAACTATTTGGGCGAAATACGATTTTTTACTCAAACAGTTTGGCGCCGTCTGTGGGAATTCTACAATTGGCCTTGTAGTTTGATCTCTATTTACGTAAGCGTTATTACTTTGGTATTTTCTTTTATTTTTGCATTTCATAAATGACAGGATCTACTCCTACACCCATTGACGAAAATAGGAATGTCAATGATGAAGGATTGGTTGACACAACTAACGGAAAAACAGGAGACACGTCAATGGAGGATCCAAATCAAGCTTCCATCCTGATAGGTGATTTACGAGAATTCTTAAAAGGAGAGATGGAGGAGGTGATGAAACAAATGATGGTGGAAATACGACAAAATCCCTCAAGACCGCCTCCACTGAACGAAATTGCTGGTTCAAGTCGGTTAGTGCCCCTTGAGCAAAGTAACTTAAACGGCGAGCCAACCAATGTCGATGATCTCGGCGTAACAGCAACAGCAACAAATCATGGCGGTGCTGACATCAATCCAATCATAGCCGAACCAATATTGCAGCGGTTTGAGGAGCATATGAAAAAATTCAAAGAGCACGAAGAGAGAATCAGCAGAATACCTGGGGCACCACCCTCTATCAAAAAAGAGGATGATAGTGACTACGTATATCATCCATGGAAAGATTCCGCAGATTTGGAACATGTTCCAAAAAGTTTCAATTCACCAAAAATCAAAAAATATGACGGAACTACCGACCCTCAGGATCACATCACGACTTATACATACACTATTCGGGCATGTGATCTTGGGCCAAAGATGACTCGGTCTGTTATGATCAAACGATTTGGTCAAGTATTGACAAGATGAGCGCTAGATTGGTATGCAAGCTTACCCCCTAATTCGCATGAATCCTTTGCAGATTTGGTAGATAAATTCAAGAAGGCACACACTGGAGCAAGAAAAGCAGAGAAAAGAATGGAAGATATACTCAACATCAAACAAAGGAGGGATGAAACTCTGTAAGAATTTGTTCATCGCTTCCAGAAACATCGCAACACCTTGCCGCAAATAGAAGACAAATGGGCTGGGATTGTGTTCCAACTTGCATTAAATCCCAATGGAACACTGGCAACAAAGGATCTCGCCAAACACTTAGTGGAATATCCGGCGAAAACATGGGACGATATATATTATCAATCCTGTTAAAAAATTCGGATAGAACAAGATATCATCAGTCCGATCATGAGGAAATCATTATCGACAACCAAGAATACATCAAATAGAAGCTATTCTAGAAAAAGCGACGCAGATTGAATATATAGAAGAGAACGTTATGATCCATATTATTCACGAGGAAGTCATGAAGGTACACAAAGAAATAATCAATATCGGCGCAGGTCACCACCAGCAATAAGGACTTCCCTAAGAAATACCAACACTGGAGCTCCGAAACTCACAGACCATAATTTATGTGTTTCGACATTAGATGTAGTTGCAGCATTGGACAAATTGGGTAATAGGGTCAAATGGCCTGGAAAAACGAAATCATATCCGAGTAAACGAAATCCGAAACATTTCTGTGAATTCCACAAAGGACATGGTCACAAAATTAAGGATTGTCATGCATTGCGATTGACAGTTGCTGAACTCTTAGAGCAAAGGCATTTACGGAATTACTTTCGGAGAGAGGCAAACAAGCATATTATCTGAACAGGGAGCAAGGAGCGCCGCCACCACAACCCGAGCCAAAGCGAGTAGTTACTACAGGTGGTGTAGATGTCAACATCACAGGAGGGTTGGACTTCAACAAAGTCACTTACACTTGAGGCGTGAAGTTCAAAAGAGCAACAACCAGAAATGAAAAAAGGGAAAGGCTGGCTCTCATCGAGGATTGTATCACCTTCGATGAAGTCGATGCCGATAATATGCAATTTTTGCATAATGATGGGTTAGTAATTACTTTGCGCATCTTAGATACTGATATTAAACGTGTTTTTGTTGATCAGGGACGTGCCGCCAACATCATAAACATTAGGGTCATAGAAGAGATGAAATTGACGAGCAAAATAATCCATAAATCCATCCTGCTCACTGGGTTTAATAACTCAACAGAAGGAACTCTGGGTAAAATCATTTTATCAGTAGTAGCAGGTGGAGTGGAACTACAAATTGCTTTTTCAATCATGTCATCTGCAATGGCTCACAACATGATAGTTAGATGTCCTTGGATTCACGCCATGAAAGCAGTGCCGTCAACATTTCACCAAGTGATGAAATTTCCAATGTCGTGGGGCGTAGGTGAAGTTCAAGGAGAACAAAGAATTTCCAAAGACTGTTACTTCGTGGCGTTAAAGAAGGGCGTACTAAAGGTAGAGCATTTTGAACCGAAAAGCGAAGGTAAAAAAGATAAACAAGTCTACCAAATACTGCAACAAACGGAATCAAGCCCCAACGATGCCGAAAAAGTGACTATACAAGATCTTTTGACGGAGGAGCAATCAACGATGGTAGTTGAGGATCTCAACCCAATGCCATTTGATGATGCATTGCCGAAAAAGCGTACATTCCTTGGATGCAAACTACATCAACCAAGTAACTATATTTCATTTTTACGTGACAATATAGACATTTTTGCCTTTTGCCATGCTGACATGATAAGGATAGCGCCGGAAGTAGCAATGCATAAGCTGCACATTAATCCTTATCATAGACCCATAAAATAACCTCGAAGAAAATTCCCCGAGGATAGAAGTAAATTCATACAGGAAGAAGTACAAATATTGTTGGATGCCGGATCCATAAGGCCAGTAGAGAATACAGAGTGGGTATCGAATGTAGTAATGGTGCCAAAAAAGAACGGAAAGCTGTGAATGTGTGTGAATTTCACAGATCTAAACAAAGCATGCCCAAAAGAACCATTTCCACTCTCTCATATAGATCAAATGATAGACGCAACAACTGGTCACGAGTTATTGAGTTTTCTTGATGCATATTCAGGATACAATCAAATCAAGATGAATCTTGCGGATCAAACAAAACAACATTTATAACACTGAGAGGTTTACATTGTTATAATGTGATGCCGTTTGGACTAAAGAACATCAATGCAACATATCAACGGTTGGTGACAACAATGTTCAAAAATCAATTAGGAAAAACAATGGAGGTGTACATTGATGATATGGTTGCGAAGTCGGAAAAGGCTGAAGATCACTTGATTCATTTAAAAGAAGCCTTTGCAATATTAAGACAACTCAACATGAAGCTGAACCCTGAGAAATGCGCATTTGGCGTAGCCTCAGGAAAGTTTTTTGGGATTCATGGTTTAAAAGTGAGGAATAAAGGTAAATCCAAACCAAATAAAGGCAATAGAAAACATTCCCGGTGATCTCAACAGCAAAAAGGAGGTTCAAAGTTTGACTGGGCGAGTAGCAACACTATCCCGATTTATATCAAGGTCATCGGAGAGATGCCACAAATTCTTCACGGTACTAAAAAGCAGCAAGATTTTGAGTGGACGCCGAAATGTAAACAAGCATTACAAGAGCTCAAAAGTTATCTTTCAAGTACACCGTTGCTGTCAAAACCCAATCCCGAGGAAAAGCTATTTCTATATCTTGCTGTTTCAGAGGTATTGGTAAGCGCAGTTCTGGTACGAGAAGAAGAAGGTAAACAATCCCCAATCTATTATGTTAGTAAAACACTTTTAGATGCCGAAACGAAATAGCCTCACTTAGAAAAAATGGCTTTAACTTTATTGCATGCGGCTAGGAAACTAAAACATTATTTTCAAAGTGATCCAATTGTCGTGGTAACGACATTCCCACTAGGGAGTGTCCTCTATAGGCCGAAATTATCAGGCAGATTGGCTAAATGAGCGATTGAACTTAGTGAATTTGATATTACTTATCAACCTAGAAATACTATAAATCGCAAGTTTTTGCCGATTTTGTAGCAGACTTTAGTTCAAAATTAACTTTGGAGGCAGAAAACGAAACCATCACAGCTTCAGGGTCATCCTCCGAGATATGGACCCTATACACGGATGGGGCATCTAATGAAAGTGGGTCGGGATTAGGCTTAGTACTTAAAGTACCCAGCGGAGAAATTATCCGCCAAGCCATTAAATGCCCAAAACTTACTAACAATGAAGCCGAGTATGAAGCCGTTATTGCAAGTTTAAACTTGCTTTGGAATATGGAGCAGAAAGCATCAAGGTACATTGTGATTCACAATTGGAGGTCAATCAAATAAATGGAACTTTCAGTATAAAAGAACCACGAATGAAGAAGTATCAAACGCAGCTATCAGACCTATTTGCAAAATTCAAAAACTAGGGACTAGAGTAGGTTCCACGGGAAAGCAACGCGGAGGCCGATGGCTTAGCAAAATTGGCATCTGCTGCTGATCCCGCAGAGCTAGGAAGCAGAAGTGTGATCCATTTATTTCATCCAATTGGTTGCGAAATTGAAGTACGTGTAACAGGATCAACACATGATTGGAGAAATGAGATACTTGATTATTTGCAACAAGGGACTCTACCCGCAGATAAGAAAGAAGCACGAAAATTATGAGTAAAAGCAGCTAGATATTGCCTGGTTTACGGAGAGCTATATAGAAGAACCTTTGGAGGGCCGCTCGCCAAGTGTTTAGGCCCAGCAAAAACAGAACCCGCTATGCAACAAGTGCATAGTGACTATTGTGGAAATCATTCCGGTGGGAGATCGTTAGCCCGAAGTCTGCTGCGTGCAGGTTATTATTGGAACACAATGGGCAAAGATTCACAAAACTTTGGACGATGATGCAAAGAATGTCAAGCATATGCATCTGCAATACACCAACCAGCAGAGCCTCTTCATTCAGTCGTTACCCCATGGCCGTTCATGAAATAGGGACTCGACATCATGGGACCATTCCCAGAAGCCAAAGGTAAAGTTAAATTCTTACTTGTTGCAACTGACTATTTTTCTAAGTGGGTAGAAGCAAGGGCATACGCAAAAATTGAACAAAAGCAAGTTATTAATTTCCTACAGAAAGACATTATATGTCGATTCGGTATTCCAAAGGAAATAAGCTGTGATAACAGGAAGCAATTGTTTGGAGCGGAGATAACAAATTTTTTCCAAAATCTCGGGATCAAACGGATAACATCTTCACCATATCATCCATCCGGCAATGGACAGGCAGAATCAACAAACAAAACGATACTCAGAATATTAAAAAGACGAATTAGCAACGCAAAAGGAAGTTGTCCTGATGTCCTCACCGAGGTTCTTTGGTCTTATCGAGTTACGCACAAAACTAGTACAGGAGAAACACCTTTTTCATTGGTTTATGGAGCAGAGGCATTGGTGCCAATTGAAGTAATGGATCCAAGCATAAGATATGCACATGCTATAGATACAGAGAACATGGAAGCCATGAAGGATATACTTGATCTATTAGAAGAACACCGAGAATTGGCTCTGATCAAGTTAATGGCACAGAAACAGCAGGTGAAAAGATACTACAACAACAAAAACAAATTGCGTCAAATTAAACTTAGAGATTTGGTCATGCGAATGGTAACTCCAGCCACCAAGATACCAAACAAGGGCAAACTAGGTGCAAACTGGGAAGGACCCTATAGGGTTATAGCTGATGCAGGGAAAAGGAAAGGAGCATTTCAATTAGAAACTTTGGACGGGAAAGTTGTCTCCAACAATTAAAACATAAAAAATTTAAAGCTCTTCCATTCCTAACATCTAGTTGCATTCGACAAGCTATACTCTATTTTCCTTACTTGGGTTTTATCTCATTTGGGTTTTACCGGGGAGGTTTTTAACGAGCCAGTAAGTAGAATGTACGGGAATAGATTACAGGCATCATTGCTTAGTTTTTCATACTTCAAAACAAAATAATGTGGGACTATCACTAGGAACCAACAATAGAGGCTATCGCTCCAAAAATGTACGGAAAAGGTCTCCGGGCTCGATTTGTAAACTTATAATCATGTTAGCAATGAAATTGATTATTACATGATCTTTGTGTTTTATAAGTTTATATGGTATATTCACGATTCTGATCATACACACATATTACTGTTTCCAATTGTACAAATGATATATCCATGATTCCGATCATACATACACAATAGTAATGCAAATTCATAATGTTGGAAGATTCTAATTCCGTTAAAAACACCTCCGAGTTAACAATGGAAGAATTTGACATGTAAGTCTGTTTATAACATCTTATATTCTAGTCTTAGTATTTCGAACTAATCTCTTGTCACTAAGTGTGATTTCTTGTTGACAAAGAAACACATCAGTTAAGATTTCTTGTTTGTATGGAAAGTCAAAGTCAATGACTTGATTTCTTCAACTCATTTGAGCTACTCAGTAAACTATAGTAAACCGCCTGGAAAAAACGTCAAAATTACAAATCTACTTACAAGGATTCTGATATAAAATTCTTTATCAGATTGATCACCCGTGAAAGGTTTTAATTGAAGAAAACTTCCAAGAGATTGCTTATAGCGAAGGAAAAACATGAATGAAAGAAATTTTGTTCATAAAAGAAAAGCCTTACAAGATAAAGACACAAAATACAAACATTTAAACATTTAAACATGAGAGGGAGAAACTGGTGAAGAAGAAGGAAGGGAGGCATCTTTGGCAATTTGCGCGGAATTACCCTCGAGAACATCCTCGACGTTGGAGTTAATACTTGGATCCTCCCCGATTGTGGTATCCTCAGGGGCAGGAATAGTTGTATTTCCGGATAACATATCCATTTCATTTGAGGTGCCAACATCATCTTCTTCTTCGGTCATTTCCTCCTCAGCCATAGATTCATCCTCTGTTTCATATTCGAGGATTTCATTGGCTTCTTTCACGTTCTACTCAGCAATGGAGAGAGTCTGAGCATAATCAAAAGAAGAAGGGTTGATAGTCCTCAAAAACTCATGTCGACCTTTGATAACAGCCCAACTGAGAATTTTCTATTTTTCATCTTCAAAACCCTTCTCCATATCTTCAATTCTTTGTTTGTACTTGTCTTTTCGACCCCGGAGTTGCTTTGCGAGTTCACGCAATTTCTTAGCACGATCCATAACCTCCGAGAATTTTTTGTGGCTTTCTGCCAACATAACATTTTTCTTGTTGAGATCTCGATCTTTATCCATCAACTTTTTTCGGAGAGCTTGAATATCATGTTTACTCTGATTTAGGTCAATCAAAGCCTGTGCAAGCACTCCAAACACTTTGACATTCTTTAATTTCAAAGCATTGAAGTCGGATTCAAGTTTGCTGAGTTTGGCATTTTGATCCCACAATTTGTTTTGGAGATCAACTTGTAGCTGACTCAATTCCACTAATTTTTACTTCAAATCGCCAATAGCCAACTCTTCCTGCTTCGCTATGCGAAAAGCTTCAGCTTTTTCTTTTTTGAGATCAGCAATTTGCTTCCTAAAATTTCTTTTATCAACCCGATTGTAACGACCCGTTTGGTCATTATAGTCTTTTCGGTATTTTCGCCCATTTTCGAGCATTGATTAGCTTACTTTTGACCCGAGGGGACCGTTGACACGCTTCCTGAGGTGTCTGGACCCAATTCGGGCAACTTTTAGGAAATATAGGCTTAAAGTGAAAAAAATTTGACCCGAAGTTAATTTTAGGGTAAACGGACCCTTTTTGGAATTCTGTCGATTCTGAGAGGTCTAGATGGTCGTTTAGTACTTGGGTGTGTATTTGGTTCGCTTCCCAATGCACTTGGATGCATTTCGAGACTTGGGTTGGGAAATGGGAATTAAGGCATCGGGGGTTGGCTCGGTCAACAAGACCTCCGTTGGAAACTCTGAGGCCACAGGCGTGTTCGTAGTGTGTTTTTATATGTTTCTATGTACATGGTATGTGAGCAGATGGCCTCGGAAACTAGTCGAAAAATCGGATAGACTTGTGAGACTTTGGGAGTTTTCTGGTGTCTGGTGCGCGCTTTGGCGGCACCAGCACCGCGGCAGTGGCACCGCTGTAGCGGTTAATGAATTTTGGTCATTACCACTGAAGTGGTCAAGTGCCCGCTGAAGCGGCACCGCTGGGGCTGTCCCAGTACCGCTAAAGCGGGTGACGGGCAGTTAGTGACATTAATAAAGTGTTAAAAGCCCTTGGACCCTCATTATGTCCCATTTCGATATTTGAGCTTGAAGAAACTGTTCTTAGGGATATTTGGAGGAGAATCATGGAGGTAAATCTTGCCCATTTCTTCTTTCTTCCTTTAATCCATTATCATGTTAGATTCCCCTTTTCCCTTAATAACCCCATGGTGATGGGAGTGCAAGAGTGTTTTGGAAGAACATTGTCCCTAGGATTATTAATGATAAATTGGTGTTGTTTATGTTAGATATTGACTAATCTAAGCTTATTAATCATATATTTCCACTTTTAGCGTTGAATTTCGGATTTGACGACTTAGGGTTTATACCCAATTTGGGGGTTTTGCTTGAAATCAGAAATTAGGCTAATCCTTGAGTTAAATCAACAATTAGTGATTGGGTTATGATTATCTAGTTCTTAATTTGGTATTTTGCTTCTAAATTTCCCGTTTTACCCTTATGGGCCCGTTTCTCCAATTTCTAGGGTTAGAATTGACCAAATTGAAATAATTGCAATACTAGTATCATTCTTCATGATTTCTAATATAGAATTTGATTATGCTTAGACTACTTTGGCTTTGAGGTTCAGCGGAAGGGCAAGACAAATGAGTGAGTTGTTAATGTTGCGGTTCGCCAATCCAGGTAGGTTATGGCTTACCTTTGGTGAGACTTCGTATAGTGAATCAAATATTTAGATTATAATGTCTGAGACAGCATGTGAACCTTCGGGTATGAAGTCGGGTTGGATATTGCCTTAGGTTGGGCCCTGATGTATGTTGGGACTAGCCACCCCGTTATGTGTACTTTAATTGTTCTATTGTACTGGCTTGATGCCATGAGTAGTTGGTAGATATTGAATTCTGTGTTATCGTCTTGATTGGGATAGAATTGGCATACCACTGTTGGTATTGTGATATGATACATTGTTGGCGTACCCACCGTTGGTATATGTGACATTGATATATTGTTGGCGTACCCACCGTTGGTACATGTGATATTGATATGTTGTTGGCATACCACTGTTGGTATTGTGATATGATACATTGTTAGCGTACCCCATTGTTGGTACTTGTGACATTGAATTCTATTGTTGATGATTGGCATATGCATTGCACGCATTCTCTCACATTCATGATGCATGGCCGATACCCGGTGATGATCCGGTATCGTTGATGGAGTGAAAATGATGTTTGACAACTCTTTTACTTGAGTGATTGTGAGAAGGCCGATGTCCGAGGTTCAATTCCAGAATCGTTGATTTGTGAAACTGATATTTGACAAACTTTTTTACTTGAGTGATTGTGAGATAGCCGATGTCCGAGGTTCAATTCCGGAATCATTGAATGTGTGAAACTGATGTTTGACAATTCTTTTACTTGAGTGATTGTGAGATGGCTGATGTCCGATGATCTATTTCGGCATCATTGTTGCATGGCCAATTCCGATGATATTTCAAAATCGTTGTTAGTGCATGGACTCCGCGGGTCCCCCAGGGTGGTGCCTGTGAGAAATCCCCATGGGCAAAGATCTGGGGTCCCGTCTGTCTGTTGGGCAAAGATTCAAGATGGGTGGCACTTAGACTTCACGAATACGTCGATATTTTCGTCCAGAGTACATGTGTACACTTCATTTGAATGACATTGCATCACATTCATACCATTATTGCATTTCATTGCACTATGATTTGATTGAGATGTTTTGTGATTGGATTGTGACATTGGATTGGATTGGATACATTCAGACTTGACATGTTTGGGATTAGATGCTTACATAGGCGATGACGGATACTCGGTTGTGATTAAATTGTCTTATGCTTGGTTGGTTTATTTGCTTATTTGCTTTATTATCTGAATTGTATTAACTATGCTTAGTCGGCCGATGACGCCTACCAATACTGTTGATTGTACTGACCTGCACTTGTTGCATTCTTTTATGAATGCAGAGTAACAGGTCGGATCCACTTCCGTGACCCGTGGCTGATCGACGCTTCAGCTTTCTCTCGAGTTTTCAGGGTGAGCATGGCGTCCGTTGACCTTGAAGACTTTCCTATCATATGTCCTACCTTTATTTCAGACACATAGACATTTATGTATTAGTATTCCAAATTGTATTATTCTCCTTAGATGCCCTTGTATTATTCAGACTAGACCCTGGGGTGTTTATTGTCTTTCGCATTTTCTACTACTTATATATATAGATATATCGTGAGACTTACGTATTTGTTCTATTCCGTTGTTTAAATTCATTCTTTCATGTATTGGTTCATTGTTGGGTGAGGGTTCGCTTATCGAGGTGGGAAGGTAAGTTCCCGCACGGCCTAGGCAAAATAGGTCATGACACCGATGTGCCACAATTTTGATTTTGTCCCTTTCTAACTCCTCAATGGAAGAATTGTGTTCCGCGTTCAAGATTTTCGCTTCCTGAGTGAGTACGGCATTCTCCTCTTGAAGCTTTTGAATGAGTTTAGCTTCACCTTCGGCATGTTCAAGACTCCCACATAAATAGGTTTGGGCCTATATCAAAATTAGTAAGGGTCAGATTATAAAAAATAAATTTAAAAAAAAAATACAAAAAGGGAAGTGAAAACCTATACCTAAATCATAAGCCCAAGGGCAACCATGTCCATTTGATGAGTAGGCATAGCTTTTAAAATCATATTCTCCTTGGGGCTGATATAGTTATGAGCGAAGCGACTCATCACGTGAGGATTGGCCAAAAGATTTTCCTCATCCAATAGTTCAAATGAACAATTACGATTGACGGTGAGAGGAACAAAAGACTTCATCCACATAGTGGCGGGATCATCCTCCTGAAGGAGTTGTGCTCGAGGATCAACCCTGTGCAAAATGTTGCCTTCTTTCCAAATGCTTTTACCTTTATCGGCTACGGTAAAATGGGAAATGGGTTGAGCCGTATCGTAAGGAACTGTAGGGGTACTTTTTCCTCTTTGTTGAAAAGGAGAAGTAGAAGTACCAATAGGGATATCAGCAGCACTAGCATCGATGTGTTCAGTATCGACCAAGTCCTCGACATCGGTTGCAGCAGCTTCAAAAGTAGGAACATCAACTTCAGCTTCATCAACACTACTAGGAAGACAGGTCTCATTTTTATCGGCAACTCTAGAAATAACATTATCGGTGATATCCTCCTTAGGAACCGCGATATCACCTTCATTATGGCTCTTAATAACAGTCGTCAATTCCTCATCTCCTTCACCGGAGATTCATCTGAAATGACAACAATGTCAGAAGAGGTTGGAAATTCAACCCGCCTTTTACGATGTAAAACTAAAGAAGATTCCTCTTCAGAACCAGTACTCTTGTCAATTAGCCTGAACTCACTTGGCCTACCTCCCGCTTTCTCGGGAGCAACATCTGACGATTCAGCATAAAATTATTTTCTCAATTTTTTCTTCTTCAAAACAGGCTCGTCAACAGCCTTGAAACCCTTATCTTCGACATTAGATCTCTTTCCAGTAAGAGACCTTATTTTTTCCAATGCCGACCCTTCATCACTCGGAAGAGTCAGTCGTCTCTTTACCACATGTTTCGCCTTTTTCGAAGGACCTGAGAAAAATAAAATTGATGTAAGATAAACTCTTTCACCATTACAAAGCAAGATATTTCTTCAATATCTTTACCTCTACCCTTCACAGGGGCTCCGTCCGGTTTCATGTCTTTAAGGGTACGAATACCCTTCGAAACGGCATATGCCCCCCAAGTCCGAACACTCGCCGAAGCTTGAATCACGATTTCAGTGAACTCCCTTATGTTTGAAGGTTTAACCAATTTGGGATTAAAAGTTGTTAAACAAAGGAAAAGCGTGAGAAGAGAAGAACGAGGGAATGAAGAAAATAAAGAAAAATAATATTACCTCTCGCGTTCCATTTTTCCGGGAAGGTGCTAGCGTCCCTGCTCACCAATTGAGAAGTAGAAATAATTACGAATTCATCAAACCAATGCCGATCATGACCGTCCTCGAGATCATCAAATAATTTACTAAACCCCCGAGCTCTAAGCATAATCATAGAGCCTCGCATAAAACGAATCAAATTCAGATATAGAATATGATCAAGAGTAATATTTACTCCAGCAAGATGAGCGGTATGCTCAAGTAACTGAAATAATCAGCAAACCCCGGGAGTAATTTACGCTACACAAATTTTCAAACAGCTGCAACATTCATCTATCAACGGCGAAAGAGGTAAAGTAAAGCCGATAGTGAAAGGATAAAGATACACCGCAGAATATCCGGGAAGATGAGTAGTTGCGGACTTATCCTCTCCGGGAACTATGATGTCGAGGTTATGATTTTTCCAGTGACACCTTTCTCAAATAGAATCAAGAGACTCCTCAGTGACACGAGAAGTAATTGAAGAAACTAGGACCATCCTTTCCCCGTCTAGCTCTGAAACATCACGGTTATCGCCTTTCGGAAGAGAAATTTTTAAATCTGTAGTGTGTGAAGGATTCTTCGGAATCACACTATCAAAAGAAGGAAGATTCATATCAACCATGTCAATTTCATCATCACCAACATCAGTAGTTGGTGAAGATGAAGGTCTGGAAACACCAGCGGCAGCAATAGCATCGCCCATAAATTTTTTAAGAGGCAATCTGCTCTTAGATTTTTCAATACCCACATTGGCCGGAAGAGCATCAACAATGACATTCTTTTCTAGTAAAATATTTTGAGAAGACGAAGGAGAAGACATGGTTGAAAATGGAAGAAGTAGAAGAAGTCGAAGAAATTGAAGAAGAAGAAGAAGAAGAAGAAGAAGAAGAAGAAGAAGAAGAAGAAGAAGTAGCAAAGATATTCAAAAAATTGAAGCATGAATTGGAAGCAAAAATAAGAGGGTAAAAATTCGCCTTATAGGGGAATCATTGTTGCATCGGGAACCGGCGAGAAAATGAAGGGCACGACAATGGCCACGTGCCCCACGTCTGACTTCGTCATTAATGCGAGTCCTTTCAACTTATGCGAATATGACGCGTACCCACCACGTTAGTGGGCCACGATCTAACGTCAGTCACAACGTTTCTTATTCCACAATGATACGATTCAAAGGCCTAATCAAGAAAATATTGATGAAAATCAGCGCGATAATTTCTCGGGAACGTCTTTGTGATGAACCCGAAAAAATTGAGGGACTATCTGTATGGGTAAAAATCATGCCTAACACTTGGACCAACATGTGACTGACACGTGTTAGTTAAAACAATGACGTAAAGATTTAATGGTATTGTTGAGCATATTATTTACGAAGAGGTAACTGACACCGAATATATGGTCAACAAAGAGAACATCAATGGGAACAACATATGAGACCCTCTTGATTACGCATTAAACAGAGTTAATGCATTAACGGCGAAACGGTTTCTAACAGCCAGAATCAAGGAATTAAATGACAGTCATTAATTTAGCAATTAATAATTGCCTTTACATACACACAACGGGAAAGGCACCAGATAGGACCAAATACTTATAAATAGCACTTTCACTTGTATACCAAGAGCATCAACTACTGACTAAAAAAAAACACATTAATATTGATTACTTCTACTTAATATTATTCAAATTCTCTTATCATCAAGTTCTGGTTCATACTTGGCAAAGGAGAAATTCATTATTGTTATTCATCATATTTGGCATAAGTTTACTCCTTCCCTTTGTTTATCTATTCTTTGTCAACCTTTAATAATTCATTTGTGTTAATTCAACCATTTTTATCAAATTACTACCAAATGTGGTTAACTTTATTTAACTTTTAATACAAATTTAACTATTTGGGCGAAATACGATTTTTGACTCAAACAGTATCTTACTTGCGGATTTGTTCGCAAGAATTATAGGAAATTCGCAGGAACATTTTGGTGAAAAATTGTAAGAAAAAGAAATTTTCTTGAAGATTTTCGTGAGAAAGATTCTGCAGGTATTCATAGGGATTTTCTTGCGGAATTTTCCTAGGGATATTTATAGGACAATTCCGTATGAATCCCATGAAAACTTTGCAAGCATATCCCCATAAAAATTCTCAGGTAATAATTCGTAAGTAAAATCCCCATATAAAGTTCCCAGTTAACCAAAAAAAAGGTATTTTAAATTCCCACGAAAATCCCTAGGAAACTTTTTCCACACAAAAATCCCAATGTAACATTTGTAGAAAATTTTCCATGTACTTTAATTTTGCAAGTAAATTAACATATAAAATTTATGTTATTCAGCATGTTCCGCATGAAAATTCGCAAGTAACTTGTACATTTTCAATGATAAATGATTTTAATTATCCAAATTATTCCTTTTTAAGAACCATGACACATAAATCTAAAATACGTAATCATAACAAAGAAAAATATACTCATAAAATCATAAAAATTGTTATTCTAATCATAGTCATTTCATTCAAAATATAGAAGTCATTGCAACTGTCATCAACGAGAGAGTGCATTTGAAGTTGTTGCATTAAAATCCCCCCCCCCCCCCCCCCCCCAAAAAAAAAAAAATCCAACTATAATGCTAAATAGTATTACTATAAAATATCTCAATTCTGATCATAGTGGTACTCATCCCCATCGGACTTATCAGAATCAGCATTATCATCATTAGCACTCTCAGAATCTTGATTGTCCTCCAAAGATGAGGGTTGTGCATTTGAAGATGATTCCGAGAAACGCACATGCTTCATCAATGCTTCTAGTTTCTTATTTGTGTCACCTAACTCTTTCTTCATCTTCTTGTTTTGGCGTCTCATCTCTTCATTTTCACGTTGAGTTTCTTCCAATCGATTATATAGCTCGAAATTTAAAGTATGAACTTGAGATCTAATCTCATCAACTTCATCCGGTGTTGCAGCTGTTGATTGCCTAGGAACTTTTACAGATCAACCCAAGGAGCCAAGACCTGCAACTCTTGCTTTTTTCTTTCCATAACTGATAGTGCCCAAATATCCATGTCACTTAATGGAGATGGTTGGCTACCTGAATTAGTGTCTCCATCAACTGATGCACTTTGAGTAGCTAATAATTCTTCTTTCTTTTTTTCAAATTTATTCTGTACAAAAAAGCATTAATTATTTGTTTAAACTTGCAAGCAAATGCAATAAGGAACCATTAACAAAAAAAAGATAGCGAGCTGTCACAATTCTGAGCTAATGGAAATATATAATAATTTTAGTAACAACAAGAACATTATACGTAGGTTGGTAGAAACAAGAAGAACGTCAAAAAAGTCTTAATGGCAATTACCATATGGAATTAGGCAACTAAGAATAGTGTAGTTACTGTTATACATAACTTTTACCATAACTTAAACAACATCCTTATAGTATTTCTCAGGACTGTAATACTCAGGTATGTTTAGTGTAGTGGCCGAGGAGACTTAAAAAACTATGTCCTTGCCATTTGAACACATTATTGTGGCTGGAGCATCAATGATTACACTATACAAAGGACCAACCATTTACAGCCCAACTCCATCACTACACCTAAGCCTTTGGTTAAGAGACAGGTTTGTTCCTATTCGCGATCCAAACGACTGACTTCATTGGATCATCAGCATACCATATTCCCAGAAACCTTTGCTTAGAATTTTTTACTGGACTAAAGAATCCCAAGACAAATTTCCCTTGTGGAGAAGTTATGTTATCACCATCTTTTAAAATCTCATCCTATCTAATTCTATACATTGTAAAGAGAAGTAACAAAGAGTTAACAAGAAGTGGCACCATAGTAACATACTGAGACAACTGGATATTCGGATTTGAAGGAAGAAAGAATTTACAAGAACGGGTATGGAATTTTTTTTTTTAAAAGTAGTGATGGTCATCACTGGTTAGCTTAATACGATTTTATTTTTTTAAATGTGAAAGCAGAGAATATTTGACCCGAGTTGAAACTTTTTGGCTGAATTTTTAATATAAAGGAAACTCCTACTTCTTCCGTTCCATTGCTCCTATCTGATCAGAATATTTGACCTGAGTAGAAACTTTTTGGCTCTAGGATATGCTAAAGGAAAAAACTGGACACATAGTTGAATCTACTTGATAGGCTAATATATTGTCATGGGCACTCTCAAGGAGCTTATTCATAATCCCCAGGCTTCCAAGGTGACTGATAATGAAGTTCTCAGATCTATAATCCAGTTGCTATTAGAAGAAGATAAACAACGAAAATAACTACTTCGCCTTGGATCGGGTGATCAATCCATGCCCCACACAGCAGAAACACCTAGGAGCTCAACCTTTTATACGATTACAAAGGAAACTTGCTGCTATTGACGAACTGGCTGGTTGCTTATCTCTCCTGGATCAGGTGGTCACAAGGAGTGAGACATAATTTCTTCTTTACTTAATTAATCATGAATCATCATTCATGTTGGTTCTCGCTACCCACCCAGCTATGCTCACAAAATTAATATTTCTGCATTTGACGGAATTACTAAAGTTCGATATGTATATTATCCCAAAAGCTAATAACGGAACCATGTTAAATGTAGCACCAAAATGCAAGTTAAGGCACCTGCTGCATTATTGGTTTACTCATCTGGAAAAAAAAAAAATTGTCATGTGCAGCCTAACTAGTTTTACAAGCACCAAATTTTAAGAAGTAATCTGCTAGGCTCTCTCTCACTTCTTCTTTGGAGTTATACAATTCCTTATTATTGCCAAAATTGATCAAAAACATTCATCTGCTATATTTTCCATCCATTTCTAACGGAAGTTCCTTTTAATCACAGTTACCTTTATTTATCTATTTTCATACAAGAAGTTTGTTTCTTCATCAAAGAACACAATGTAACATCTATTCTCAACTATTCTCAATGTCTTCCTCCAAATATATTTTTCCACAAGCATCTTATGATCTCTTTCAGTTATAGCCTAATGCCCTCTCTCAAGCATTTTTGACAAAATCTGCAATTAATTTTCTGCATTCTACATGTCCTGCAAATAGTTCTACACAAAATTTTCTAGAATCTACACATTTTTTCAGCATTCTATACACATATTATTTTGCTTTTATGCACTTTATTTATTTAGTAACTTGCACTGTTGCACTACACATAGCTTTTGCATTTTTCTGCAATAAATTTCTTACATTTCTACATATTATTGCATATATGTGCATTTTCTAAATGGTTCAAGAACATCAACTCAACTTTCTCTTCAAGTTTACAACTTTCTTTCGTTCTACTTCAACTAATTGTACTAACTTCTCTGATCTTCTCATCAAAATGCGCTATGTTTTTTAATTATCCTTCCATTTCACCTATCTTCTCTAATAAGATGACGATACATCTTTCTTCAATTTGTTCATCTCTAATCAATTCTAGTATCTGCTCATGATACTTTAGGAGTTCTAGAATTCACAAATTCGGATTCAATAATTACAAACATGCATTTGGCTATACAAATATCATGGCACTGAATGTGCAATTCAACTAGCCATACAAAATACTATAAAAACTATTGGACAATGTATAGAAGGAAGACTTACAAAAGCAGCTTTAGCTTTCTCATTTACCCAACTTTTGTCTTTTTCCTTGCGATGAGTGCGAAAATAAAAATCTGAAACTGAAGGTTCTTTTCCAGTAGTTTGCTTCTGTAATCAAAGGAAGATAGGTGAAATGGACACCTTGTGACTCCCTCGGACAAGTACTTCTGTTGACAACAAGCAAATTCAATAAACTCCTCCATGCCACTAAAATTCACTAGTATACATAAAAACATGCTACGGACTCACCCGTGGCCTCGGAATGCCCCACGGAGGTCTAATTTACCAAGTCATCCCCCAAATGAGCATACAACAAGTTTCTAACAATGCACAACAACAAACAAATCAAGTTTTAGTATTTTTTTTTTTTGACTTCTAACTCTTTTGAGTTCTTATTAAGCTCATTTCTATTCTCGGAAAAGTACTAGCAAGGGTAAAATGGTCAAAATCCCCATAACGACCTAGCAGGTCGTTACACTGATTCCCCTATTTGCACAACCTAAGACTTATCACTAACTAAAGTTCGCACAGAGTTATTGAACAGGTAACAATCAGGTTTCATGCTGAGAATTTAAACTAAACCAAAATGAAAAGTTCATGATATGCATAAACACTTTTTGGATTATCCTATACAATAACTAATAGATATCCAATGATGCTTGAGCTATTCTACACAAACACCAAAATTTAACCTGGATAAAGCTATACTGAACAAGTACATAGGCAGGAAGACACATGATGATGCAGATGACAGGCTCATGGTTCAGTAGGGATTACTTTACTGATAAACATTCTCGCATGCCTAGCTTTCATGAAGACCAAACTTGATAGAAACAAGAGCACATTTAAAACATGGTGAGGTTAATAACTGTCACTAGACTACATTGGTCTAACAAATTAATCGTACAGACATATAGGGCACTTCAAAGAACATGATAGTTTTTGCTAGACCAAACTTAAATAACAACTAGGCAGAAACAAGGACCATGTTAGAAAGCACTAATATTGAGACTGCTCAAGCAAGAGACATATTAGCCCTGGTGGATTCAATTCCATAACACTTTGAGTAATATACATGCTTCATAATTTAAAGTTCAGAATTTTCCACAATGTATGAGTATATTGGATCAGATTTGGTTTCAAACAAAACATATGCTAATCTCAGATAGGATTAAGTTAGTTAATGAACATGAGGATCCAAACTAAACAACATACAATATGAATAACCACTTGATATGCTAACTAAGCATGCTCAAACTAACCAACTTAGGAAGACTAACATATTAAAGTCTAAACCATTACATAAACTAATCTACCACTAACAACCAAATAAACACACAGTTACCTAACTGAATATGCAAAACATTTGAGCAAGTAACTATACTAAAAAAAAATGGCAAAACAAACTAAAACAACTAAGTAAATAACAAGTAAACAGACAAATAAATATGAAAGGATGGAATTACCTTTTGTAGTGGCAGCCTTATCGAGAATGGAGTTTGAAAGCTCTTCCTTCTCCCACACCTCACAGCCACACAAACTACAAAGAAATCCAAAGGTTTTAGAAAAAATAAGACCAATTTTAGACTAGACAGGGTTTCGGGCAAACCAAAACTGCAAATATGCTCACAAATTCAGTATAAAACCTAGAAATAGGTTTTTGCCAAACTTGCAAGTATTTTCTTTGTGTGTGATGATAGAAATTGGGGTTCGTTATATAGAACCCCCAAATTCTAGGGTTCAAAACCTCAACCGATGTGGGATTAATGGTTTGGGGGGGGGGGGGGGGGGGGGGGGGGGGGGGGGGGAATCCCTCCATTTCACAATCAACCAATCACAATCGAGCATTTGAAAAGAATACAAGATAAAATCAATTGAGGAAATGCAGAAAAGCGAAGAGAGAGAAAACCTCACCTTTGAGATTGTTTAACAGTGGCATTAGGTGAGAGAAGGCAAGAGCATTAATTGCTCCTGCCTAAAATGGATCGACAACACTGAGAAAGCAAATATGTAGACTGTGTTAATGTCATTCTTGGCAAAATGACAGAGAAAGAGCAAGTGGAGCTCTTTTGGGTTTTGACCCTTTCTATATACAAACACGTAAAAGTGTTATATAAGGGGTCATTTGGTTTACAGTTGTAGAAGAGAAATGGGCCGGGTCAGCGCGTTAGATGGATTGGACCTGCCCGCTTGTTTTAAAGAAATGGCCCAACCGTGTATGCATATACATGTGTATACTCCTACGCACACAAACACACACAAATATATATATATATATATATATATATATATACACACACATTTATAAGAAGGGAAATTTTGCTATGAATTAAGTTTAGCAATTAACCAATTTTAAAAGTATGACAACTAATTGAACGTTGAAATTATAGTCATGTTTAAAGTGTTAAAATAATATGACTAAATGCATAAGATAAATTCATTATTTCAAATATAGCCCTAGTTAACACATAGCAAACAATTGGCAATTTCAATTATAGCCATAATTAACTTATGCAATTAACAAAAATTCAATTATAATCAATTTTAGGAAATAATCGCAATTGTAGCCTAATAAATCATAAAATTGAGACGTAATTGATTATCTATTTAATTAATCAATTTTCTTGATTTAACGGAGTAAAATATTTGTCAATTTGATATTTAACCGTTTAAACAATTAATTAAATAATTGTTTTGAACCATTTCTGAATTAAATCTTGACAGATACATTTGATATTTATAGAAATATGCAGAATATTTAAAATGACATAAAATATATATTTGAAACTATTTTGCCCAAATAAAATGGCAAAATGTTATCAGAATAATTTGTAAAATCATTTTTGATTTGTAAAGTGCATATTTCACTCCGTTTGAGATTCAAGAACTCTGATTAATTGAATAGAATAATCGGAGGGCCAAAATTAGGTGTCAACACAGAGTACGATTAGCTTCTGTGGGATGGTAACCCCGATGTATCAAATGGTTGTTCGCCCGTGAGTTGGCACGTGTTGATGCTTTGGTTGCCTATGAGTTGGCTTGTTGATGATCTTAAGTTATTAAGTGAAAGACTTAATAAGTGAACGGTATAATGAGTTGAATTTGATATACTCCTTCTTTATTAGTTTCCACTGATGATTTTACTAAGTTTGATGATTTACTCTATCGCTGGGTTTGAACTTTTTTCATTGATATTGTTTCACTAATTTTACTATCTTATTTTGAAATATTAACTATTTCCCCTTAGACACTCACTGAGTACCCAGTATTCAGGCATACCATTGTTGTTTTTTATGGTGTGTCAAGTAACGTAGAAGAGCAGGTTCGTGACCTTTTTTTTTTTATATTAAGGTCAATGAGCAGGGCCCACTGACTATTTTATTGATTTGGTAAGAAAAGACAAATAGTTCAAAAGTAAAACAAAACCAAAAAATAAAAACTATCTGAAAGTCCTAGAAAAGAAATGAAAAGGAAAGCATAGTTCCTAACAATGGCGATGTGGAATCATTCTCTGTGCAATCTTCTCCTCCCACACCAATCTTGACTTCGTTCCATCTCCAAATATCTCATAGGTAAGTATTCTTTGGTATTTTTTGTTCACCGCTTTGGATTCCTTCATTTGCGTATTCACCCAATCTCGTTCATCAGATCTGAGCTTTTGGTGTTGTTCGAGTTGGGTTTCAGCCTTCTCTTTCACAAGTCTATGAAAGAGACCTTTCGTTTTCTCTTTCGGGTTGTGTTGAATTTGTTACTTTCCCCGAGGTATGATTTTGTTGCTACTTGTGTATTTTTGTGATTTCCTCTTTCCTGTTGATGTTGTTTGTACTTGATTTTGCTGCTGTTGCGCTGGTTCCCATGTTTTCTATTCGCAATTTCGGCCCATCTCAGCTGATATTTGATTTGTATGCTTGAATCTTGTGCTTTTGTTGGTCTGATGGTTTAATTCTGATTCGCACCTCCAGATGTGGAGTTCTTCATCGTCTCGCCTTGCCTTCTTCAGGTAAAACTTCAAATCCCTATATCTGCTCAGTTTCTCAGTTACCTACTGCCATTGACGCTTACTTTCCTTGTCCTTGCTATGCATGTACCAATTTGAAACCCTCTTTGTGTTGAATTCCTTTCTGTACTCCATGTACCTGTATCGAGCTGAGCTTAAAAGCAGCTTCGATTTGTGCTTCTTCAGGTATTCTCCTCTTTTCCAAAATCTTGTTTTATCTTTGCCCGACTGAAACCCCTTTCCCATATTCCTTCTTATAGAACAAAACTTGTAGATTTGATTTCTGTTCATTGATCTGAGCATCCATAGATGTTAAAACCACCAATCAAACATCCATCTTGTCTACTTTTTTTTTTTGAATTGATGTTTGTGGATGATGCATTGAAGATATGTTCTTGAACTCCCAGATTTTTTCTGTTGTTCCTGTAGCTCCTCCGTTGCCTTGCTGTTGTGAATTGTTCTTTTCTACTGGTGGTTTGGTTGTATGTATACGTTACCCTCTTTGTTAACTTTAAAACAAATAAAGTTGATCTTTGTCTATTTGAATGAGCATCATACGATGTTAATACCACAAATAGACTTTCAACCCGCCTTACTTGATCAAAGTTAACCTTAAGAAAGTACATATATGGTCTCTGTGATGTTTCCCTTTGTTCTTTGCTGGTTGCAAATTCGATTGTTGCCTTTGTTTTTTTTTTTTAAAAAAAACTTTTTTTTTTACTTTACTGTACTTTTGTTGCTTTTAATTATGATTCCTGATACGTAAAATTGTACCTGCAAAAAAGAACAAACAATTAGAATAAACACCTTCATATCCTCTTCCCAGAGTGTTTGGATGTAGAAAACTCCTCCGATATGCTCCTCCTGTGACCCTCCCATCATTAGCACCTCCTGATTCTCAAGTACGGTATCTGACTCTTGTCGCTATTCAAAATTCTTCTCATGTGTATTTCTAAATCCTGAAAATTTTGACATTGAAAAGACCCATGATCTAAAGCATAATTTGCTAGTGCATCAGCCAATTTGTTTGCCTCCCTCAAAGTGTGAGTAAACAGTACATTCATATCCCTACTCAGTTCTGTGACCTCTTCCACCCATCCTGCAATGTTCCTTGGTGGTTTCCAACCATTAGCCAAGATTTTCTGCACCATCTCTGAATCAGTTTGAATGATTATATTCTGAAATTTTTGCTTTTGGTATATTTCAAGGCTTCTTGAATTGCAACAATCTCAGCTTCTGTATTAGTAGCAAAACCAATGTCCTCAGCTTGTGCATGTATTAGGTTTCCTTCAGAATCCCTTAGACAGAAACCATATGCACTTCTTCCAGGGTTACCCCTAGATGCCCCATCAGTATTACAAACACACCACCCTAGTGGTGGCAGTTGCCAAATCACTTTAGTAACCTTTAGCTTAGCTCTTCCAGATTCCATCATATGAATCAGGTCACTCCATTTGGTAGGTAAATCCCTAAATGAGGGATTTCTCATTTGAACTAACCTTTGAATGGTTGAATACACCTGATATATGACTTTGCATCCAATACTTCTTTGCCTATGTTTGATTCCATTCCTTCTCTTCCATAATTCCCATAGAATAATTGATGGAACTGCTTGATATATCTGCTTCAGCCTATCAGTTACTGGTGTTTGCCACCACTTCAGTATTAATTGTTGTAGATGTAAACCTTCCATATTAATGCCAGCCCTGAGACAAAAATAGGACCATGTCTCTTTAGCAGTAACAGATGAAAGAAAAAGATGGTGTAATGTTTCTTCTTTAGGGTTTGAACAACACCAGCATCTAGATACCATATTAAAATTCATTTTCTTCAATACATCATCCAAAGGTAATTTGTACTTCCAGCATCTCCACAAAAAGAAAGATATTTTGAAAGGTAGACCTCTAACCCACATGCATTTATATGTGTCCAATTCTTGTCCCCTTAATCTGATAAACTCCCACCTCCCTTTGAATCCAACAACCACCATGGTTTATCAGTTCCCCTTGGCTCCCTAGGTGGTCTGATTTTAGTTGTTATATGCTCTACCACCTCCTCAGTCAAAACTTCATTCAGCCTTGTAATATTCCAATTACACTGAGTTACAAATTCATGAACATTCTGAATTCTATCTTCATATCTGTCTTCCGAGATCACATAATAAAGAGCCCCTAAACCAGTCCAATTATCAAACCAAAACTGAGAGTCCCCCATCTGAACTTGCCACCAAATCTGATGCTCTATTAGTTCCCTGGCCTCCAACATCTTTTTCCAAGTTTGGGTTCCATACTTCCATTGCACAATCACAACATTTTCTTTTCTGCAGTACTTATTTGTTATGAAAGCACTCCAAAGAGAAGGTTTAGTTCTTAAATTCCACCATAATTTACAGAATAGAGCAAGTGACACATCATGAAGTGATTTAAATCCCAGACCCCCTTCTGAAGTAGGTATACACAATTGGTTCCATGAAACCCAATGTCTGCTTCTACTACCAATAGTATTACTCCAGAAAAATTGTGCAAACATCTTATGCATTTGTTTAATCACCCCAATTGGTGGATTAACTGCAGAAAGCAGATGCACTGGCATACTCTGAAGAACATGTTTTATAAGAATTGCCCTTCCACCAAAGGACAACATTTTACCCTTCCATCCCTGCAGCCTGTTCATAATCTTGATTAGCAAAACATTGAAGAATTCTTTCTTTCTTCTGCAATGATAAATGGGACATCCCAGATATACAAAAGGAAATTCTTTCCTATTGATACCAGTTACTATCTCCACAGTAATGCTAATGTCCCTTGGAACATTTTTATGCATATAAACTGAGCTTTTCTCCATATTTATCTTCTGACCAGAAGTTTTTTCATATTTCTTCAAAATCTCCATTATCAGCTGTAGAGAAATGACATCTGCTGATGTAAAAATGATCATATCATCAGCATATGCAAGATGATTCACCTTAGGACTCCACTTGGGCATTCCAAAACCTTTAAACTGAGGTTTCTGATGCAAAACATTTAGGTTCCTAGAAAGAACCTCTGCTGTTAGGATAAAAAGAGTAGGGGATAGAGGATCCCCTTGTTTTACTCCCCTGGATGATTGGAAGAAACCATGTTGTTGACCATTGACCAAAATAGAATACCAGTTATTGTTTATGATCCGAAAGACCATATCTACTAATAACTCTGAAAAACCCAACTTTCTGAGGACTTTGGTTAAAAACAACCAAGAAACCCTATCATATGCCTTAGCCATATCCAGCTTCATTACCACATTTGCCTCCCTAGATCTCAATCTGATGTCTGAAATAATCTCTTGGGTTAAGAGAACATTTTCTACAATACTCCTGCCCTTGACAAAACCAGCCTGATTCAAAGAAATTATATCCTCTAGCTTATCCACCAATCTCTCATGAATCAATCTTGAAAAAATTTTATTCACAAAATTGCTCAAACTAATCGGTCTCATATCAGAGAAGGTATTTATGACATCCTTCTTTGGTAATAAGACCAAATTAGTGTGAGTAACAAATTTAGGCAAATCAGCTCCACAAAAGAAAGATTTTACCATATTAGTAACTTCATCACCAATAATTTCCCAGCATGTTTGATAAAATAATCCAGTAAAACCATCAGGTCCCCCTGCACTCTCTCCATTTAGTTTAAACACCACTTCTTTAACTTCCTCACTAGTTGGCATTGCTTCAATCCACCTATTATCTTCCTCAGAAATCAGTCTTGGCAGGTGTGTTAGTATATCAAAATCAGTGGGGTCCTCATCTTTATTGAATTGATCCATATAGAATCTAATGGCTTCATTAGCAATTCCATCAGAATCTTCTATCCAGTTCCCATCAGGCCCCTGAATTCTGTATAGTTTCAACCTCTTTCTTCTCCCTTGTACATAGGCATGAAAAAACCTAGTATTTCTATCCCCATCCTTAAACCATTGCATTCCTGCTTTCTGCTTCCAAAATTCCTCTTCCAAATGTAGGTACCTGTTCAAATCAGCTTGCACCTTATGTAACCTTTCCCTATTTGAAGGTGAAGGTTGTGTTTCAAATAGTGTTTCATGAACCTTAACCACTTCCTCCAAGGCTTCTATTTCTTGAAAAATATTGCCAAAAGTGCTTTTACTCCACTGAACTAAAGCAGCCTTCACCTTTTTCAATTTATGATGAAAAAGTATGAAAGGATTTGCCATGAAGTCAGCTGACCAATGCTCCTTAACTGTCTCCATAAAACTCGCATGCTTAACCCAAAAATTTAGGAATTTAAAAGGCTTCTTGATAGGGATAACTTCACCAGTATATGAAATTAATAATGGAGCATGATCAGACACATTTCTGATCAGATGAGTAATTTTTATGCCATTGAAATTAGTCTGTAAAACCTGATTACCCAAGCATCTATCCAGCCTTTTGAAAATACAGTCTGCTCCACTTTGACCATTCCACCAAGTGTATTTACTGCCATTAAAGCCCAAATCTGTAACTCCACAATTCTGAATACAACCTCTAAAATCTTGAATTTCATTGATGGTGACAGGTAATCCACCATATTTTCCTCCTCATCAGTGATAGTATTGAAATCTCCCCCTATCAACCATGGCACATCCATGTTTTCAGATACATTCTCTAAAGAATCCGAAAGTTCCATTCTTTCAGCCTGTGAACATTTTGCATATACTAAAGAAATCACCATCTCTTCCTGATTTCCTCTAAAGGATAATTTAATTGCCAAATGTTGCGAGTGATCCACTAACACTTGACAATCAAACATTTCATCCACAAAAGCCCAAATTTTCCCTGAATTGTTTACTACAGCATGCTGCAGACCAATTCTCCTCCTGTATTCCTCTAGTTTGTCAGATGTTTGAAAAGGTTCCATTAGGCCTATGAACCAAACCGATACTTCTGATGCATTTTGATTACTCTTGTAAACGACTCCATTGTATTAACTGATCTGATATTCCATATGATTGCGTTCATCATGGATTACTAATCCTGCTAACCTGTCTAGTATGAACACCACTACTAGGTGGTGCACTTGTGTCTCTGACTGTTTTCTTCTTTGCTTTTCCCCCACCTTTTTCAATCATCTTAGGTGAGAGATCACCAGCTCTACTAACTGCTTTTATGTTTTGATCAATTGAATGCACATCCAGGTCTTTAGCTCCACTCTTCAGATTGATGTTGGCTTTGTATTCCCCAGCAAAAGTTACCTGTCCCTTGTCTTTGCTAATAGCCTCAGTCATGTCCTGTTTCTCCTGTTGATTGCTCATTTCTTGAGATTGGTAAACTAATACTTCCTCTCCATTGTTTGTTGAGCTTCCTTCATTTGATATGATTTCTTCTTGTTGCCTTACTGCTCCATCAGCTTCTTCTAGATTGTCATCTTGTTGAAAATTTTCTTCTACAGTCATTTTATCTTCACCTGGTGGATCTAATGATGTGTTCAGAATTACCTGCTTTGCTGTTTTCGCAATATTACTTGAATCACTGCCCTCCACTTGTGTGCTTGGACTATTGCTTTTGCTTGAACTGTTCTCACTTGGCTGTCCCCTACTTGGGCTGTTCTCCCTTTCTTTTATTGGACTGTAAGGTGATGCTTCTTGAAACACTGCTAGATTGTTATTTTTAACTTTGATGCTTATGTTTTCATCTGCTGGTTTGCTGTTGCCATTCTCATTAATCATATTTTGGCTCTTTGCTGTATTTGCCTCTGTTTGTTCATCGTTGTTCACATTACTACTTGCTGCCTCTCTTACTTGTGTTATCTGCTTATCATTAATGCTTTGAACAGCATTAGCATGGCTTTCTTTTTTGTTTGTATCATGTGGTTCATTTACCTCAGTCTGCATTCTAGCATTTTCATCACTCTCCAGTATTGCAAAAGCATTTTGGGTCTTCACTTCATTATCTTTTTGCTGATTGTTTTCTCCAAACTCTCCCAGAATAATTCCACTTTTATCTTTTATGTACTTATTTCTTCTTCTTTGCATCCATTCTTGTCTCCCTTGGATATTTTTTCCACTTCTGCCATTGTTAAACTGATTTCTCTGATTGGCATCTGCTCTTTGATTTGCATTCCTTTCTTCTTCATTGATCTTTCTAAGTTCCTCTCTGTATTGCTTCTCCAATTCAGGGTGTAAAGCTCTACATTCTACTTCAGCATGGCCTTGAAACTTGCAATGTTTGCAATACTTTGGTAAGTAATCATATTGGATAGTAATCCATTTAGATTGTACTTGCCCAGTGACTTCATCCTCTTCTGATATGTGAATCCTCTTTGGATGTTCAACTACTAAATCTATCTCCACTTTTACTTTTGCGCAGCTAGGCCTAGTTCTGTTAGCAGTTGCCATATCCAGTGTCAAAGGTTTGCCAACTGTTGATGCTAAAGAGAAAACCGCTTCCTTAGCAAAGAAATTGGGAGGTAATTTTGGGAAACTGATCCAGGCTACGACAATGGATGTTTCTTCATCAGGCTTGAACCAAGGATTCCAAATGAGAGGCCTCATCTGACAGTATCTTGATTGTACTTTGATGTAGTATGCAGGAGTAGATAGTATTTTAACATAGTCCTCAAATAAGGATAGCCTAATCAGTATATGTCTATCCTCAAGTAAGCCAATTGTATTTTTACCCGTAATTGAACATTGCTCTGGGATAGCAGTTCTCAACTCCTTGATGTCAATAATGTCATAAGAGAACTTACCTATAACTGCATATTGTAACTCTTCTTGAAATATCAATTGTTTTACCTCTGATGATTTCCACGAAACATGTGGCTCCCCATTGATATATACGACAGGTTTTGGTGGTACTACTTGTTTAACAGTGTGTTCTGGTGGCTTTAATAAAGCAGCATAGTTTGTGTTTGTAGGTAAAATAGGCTTTGGCAAAGTCTCAATGGTAGTTGTTGTGGTTGTATGCAAAATAGGATTGGTACCAGATTTTGTAGAAGATGAGGGTAGATTGGTGTTAAAGTGTTTGAGGGTTGTTGAAATTTGTGGTGATGATGCGAGTGGAGCAACCCCAGGAGGGGGCTGCCCACCAGCCGGATTGGCCATCTTACCCAAACTTCAGATTCAGATCTGGATCTATACTGGACAGCTCCTTCAGATTCAGATCTATTGTTTCCAGATCTATTTTCTTCAACCTTCTTTTACGTGGTTGTGATACAACTTGTGCAGGTTCGTGACGTGCGTATGGAGTAAGCGAACTTGCTGTTTTTCGGATTTATTGGTGAGCCCACATACTTGTTCATGCGACACCTCTCTATCTTTAGTTTAGTGCTTTCAATTTCCGGGTTGCGTCCCAAATTTAGACTATTTCTTATGTCTCTAGGAAGCTCTATAGATAATTGTCAGAATTGTGGGTAGGTATTGAAGTCATCGTTTGACTCATTGAGGAGTTTTTCCACGTTTTATGACTATTTATTTATATTAGACTTCCATTGACTTTTTTATAAGTGTGGGCATGTATTTAGCTTTAGTGACTTGGTTAAATGATTGCTGAAAGACTACTAAATGAGAGCAGCGATTATTTAACTCTATAAGGTGCTTTCGATGTGTTTTAATAGCATCAGATGCCCATTGCGACGCCGTCGGGTTTGGGGTGTGACATCATCATAGACATATTTAGCAATATGGTCAAGATGTATATGAATCTAATGCATGAGGGGTAAAGCTAAGAGGTACCAAGTGCAGAGCCTATATGCATCAACTATAAGACAATACACATCAATAAAGTCGGTAGACATCAATTGGTTAAGTCCGAAGACAACAAATGCATATGATGTGGATACCATAAGGTATCAATTCAAGGCACATCAACTAACCATTTGTGTGTCAAACATTCATCTTAGTAATTATTTGGCCATACAAGCTGCAAATGTTCAAGTTTTTTTAAACCACTTTCGCTATTCAAAACATGTTACACTAAATCAATTAGTTCATGAAAAGCTCCAAGAACATTAAAGAAACTCATTTCTTTCTTAAAAACCATAAGCCGCTTGGTCAACCTTCAAAACACACTTTAGATTTAGCGGCTTAAGCACTTGGTTGTTTCCACGCGCACTTGATCACAATACAATTGGAAATCCTTTCATTCATTTGATCAAGATTTTTAAAGGCATGCATTTAGGGAAGACACATTTAGATGTCAAGGCTCAACTTAACTTAGCCTTGAGTGAAAATCTAATCGCCCGAGGCCAAAACCCATCATCAAGCCTCAATCCATACATATTAGGGCTTAGCAACATCAATTACATGCTTAACAAGTTCAATTCATCAAAATTGAAATAATCCCTAAACCCACGCTTCATCACTCTTAAACTAAGGTGAGGTCTTGAGTCACCCAATTCAATGTTACTGTTACACCTAGTACTTTTGTACATTACGTTTCTTCGAGAGTTGGTTGTTATAGATTTGGAGAGCGGAATTATCTTCGAGGTTTTATAAGATTAGACGTGTTCATCTTGAGTATAAGAGGGTTTAAGTTCATGCTTAGTAGGTGTTGGAAGGATTAGAGGTTAAACGAATCGACGCGAATGTGTTTCGATAAAAGTTAGGTTTTACAGTTGGATTTACGGACCATATATGGAATACGGACCATATATTTGGTTTGACCCCCATTTTGATAACAGTGGGGGTGAGCCATTGCTGGAAATTTAAGGTCCAATTATACGGACCGTGTATCATTTACGGTCCATATAATTGGACCATAAATTGAAGTTGGTGGCAACCCCTTTTTAGTATATAATTAGTACTCTCCTCATTTTATCTCATTTTCTTCATTTCCCCAGACCCCTAACACTCCTAGAAACCCTCTCCAACATATGTAATCAACCCCCAAGTGAAGTTAAGGAATTAAAGTTAGAATCAAGTGCCAAAAGTTTCTGAAGTATTGTTGAAGCTTGTTTCTCCTCTTTGTAGTAGTTTTGAAGGATACTTCAAGGTGACGTAATCTTGGAATTGCTATGTTCTTGAGTCCTTGAGGTAAGAATTCATCTTATTTCTATGTTTATGAGTTTATGTGATGGTTATACTAGGTTTGGAGGGACAGAAGTTGGAGGGAATGTTCAAATATGAACTTGAGTTTTTGTTCGGTTGTAATCTATTTTGAGCCATGTTGTTAACGTGTTTTTTAGCTAAAATCTTGTTGTACGGATAATAGTTGATGTTGAGATTGTGTTGAGGTTGTTATACTTAGTGTATTTGGAAGGCGGAGGTGTATAGGTGTCGTATGCGAAATTTATATCCGGCTATTTTATTGTATATCTCTAAATGTTGTTGATGCGAGTTTAAAAGAGGATTATAAGAGGTTGTTGCCACGACCCAAAACGAGGGTCGAGCAGGCACCCACACTCTCCCTCCTGGTGGGTGAACCCTTCCCTTACCCAAAATACAATATATCAGCGCGGAAGAATAATATAAATGCTAATAACTCTCAAATATCATATAAAGGTAATAATTGCGGAAATACATAAACTACCTAAGGAATCTGGTCTGAATAGTACATGAGCTTCTAAGTATAAAACTTGAATAAAAGTTACAACCACAACCTGAATACAACTTCTATTTAGAATGAGAATTTAACAGAAAAGTCTAGATCAACTCCATGAGATCCTTGAAGGCTAACTAAAGCTCGCTCACCCGGAACAACTCTACACCCCGAAAAGGATGTAGCAAGAGTAGTATCAGTACAAACAATACGTACTGGTAGGCATCATAGGCCGACAACAATTAGCTAAC
This sequence comes from Lycium barbarum, assembly GCF_019175385.1. NCBI lineage: Eukaryota > Viridiplantae > Streptophyta > Magnoliopsida > Solanales > Solanaceae > Lycium > Lycium barbarum. The sequence goes on along the minus strand of NC_083343.1, from coordinate 98,414,989 downwards.
ATATATAAAAGAAAGAAACTGAAAGATAGGCAGATAAGCAGTCCAAATGCAGTCACTAAGCATATCCACATAAGTCACTACGCACATCTATGTAAGTCTTGCAATAATGTGAACCACAATAGATCTCAGTAGTCTACAGTCATAGCCTAGGCGGAACCTCTAGCCCTCGAATCCATCAATTGTCTAGGAAAGTGATGAACAAGCACCCAACATCTCAAATAAATCAACAACCAAGGAATCAAGGCTAAAACACACCATGCAATACAACATATACAACAACCAGAATCAGAGATGTGAATGGATGTAATATGAATGCGTGTGCGATGCAATGCAATGCACTGGCCAACTGTCTCATATCGTACACACATGCAACGGACGAAATACCCCTAGAACTCAATAGTATTGGCGCATGAGGGACCCGCGAATTCCATGTATCAGTCACTCCAGAACAGACCTCGGATCGTAACTCTACCACTATATCCGGTACAGACCTCGAACTATAGCAATAATCAGGTTACTTTAATCTTTCTCATTCTTTCAATTTTCAATCCGTTTCCATAACTCTTTCATCATTTGTCATGAGAAATGCAGGATGAAATGCATGTATGAATGTCAATTTCAACAATAATCATGAGGGTGAATAAGCATAACAACATCCATAAATCAATTACCAATATGAACGTATTCCCTAATCTGTACAATGCCACGTCCGGAACAATTTCCCTTCGGACCACATTGGTAACACCAAATATACATGCAAGAGAGGCCATATGAAATATGCACATAGGAAACACCATAATAAGAAGCCTCGGATGTTTCACTTTCCCTCTTATCGTTATTAATATCAAATCACAGCTCACGTCTATGAATCATATAGAATGTGTATGAATTATATGCATGTGTAAATCTCAAGTGTAAATCATAATCCAATCTCAATCGTGTCACACATGGACACATATCACAATATCAATATCAATATCAATATCAAGTCAAGTCCTTTCCTCTACCCATGTTAATGTCAAGATAAGTGAGAGATAATTGTATCATAATCACAATATGGCAACTAAGTTCAAGCCCAATATCACACATGGAAACAAGCTAATAAACCACAAAGAGAGAACAAGCCCACAAATCAGTCAACAATATATCCATCCCAACTTCATACCCGAAGGCTTAACATGATTTCTTCGTCAATAACTAACTTCTACATAGACTTCGCTAATTGGAGGCTAACCAAAAGGTAAACCGTAACCTACCTGGCTACCGAGCTGGAGCCATGAACAATCAAACCTTTGCCTTGCCTTTTCGGAGAGCCTCCAAGTACTCAAAGTCTAGCCATTATCAAATTCTAGGCTAGAAACGAGAAACAACGATACCCATATTGCTATACATTCGTTCGAAACCAATTCAACTAAGTAAAAGTGGGAAAACGGGCTGACAAGTGTAAAACGGGTATTTCAAAGGTGGAATAGGTAACCTAATGTTCTAAAAGTTAAATTCTACTCCCCAATTGCTACATTAGCTCAAGAATATGTCAATTTCATCATCAAGTCAAAAAACACCAATTTAGGTATAAACCCTAACTTTCAATCTTTCAAGTCTTCGACTATAAAGGAAGACTCAAGCCTATTGGTTACTAATTCATGATGTTCCATGCTTAGACTAGTCAAACCCATCAACAAATCTCATATTGAAAGACTAAAACTCAAACAATGAAGTAAATATCAAAACCCATCTTCCTTCTTAAGTTCTATAGATTTTCATTCATGGATTCATGCTTAAGGAAGGTAAATGAATGAAATCTAGGTTAGAGAACTTACTCTCAAGAGAAATCTGATTGAAACCTCCTCAAATCGCCTCAAAGATGCTTAGGAACAATAAATGTAGAGATAGGAAATAAAGGGTTTTAACTTAGCATTAAATAGCAATCTGGTCCACGAAGTTCGCTGCAACGGTCACTAGTCCGCGCCAGCAGCCAAGCACACACTACAGCAAGTCCGCTACAACGGATCCTCGTCCGCTGTGGCGACTCACCACGATTCCTCATAACTCGCCATAGCAGACCGGGCCTCGTCGAGACGGGTCTGCTAGCGCTTATAGGGTGCCGCCATGGCGGACACCAGACACCAGAAAATTCCTAGTTTTCACTAACTCATTTCCAAAACCCGACAATCACCCGAGGCCTCTTAGATACAAATCATACATGCAACCATACATAAAAACACACTACGAACTCACTCGTAGTCTCAAAATTCCCAACGGAGGTCTATTTGACCGGGTCACTACCCAATGGCCAAAGACCAACTTTCTAACTAATAACCCAAAACGCTTCTGAGTGCCCGGGAAACCGAACTGAACATCCTACCAAGTCATAATCGACCATTCGGACCTCTCGAAATTGACGGATTTTCGAAAAAGGTCCGTTTACCCAAAAGCCAAATATCGATCAATTGTTTTTCACTTTAAATATCTATTAGGACTATTAGGACTCGGGGAAGGGTCAACAGGGATAAATGGGTCAAAAGCACTATAACTATTACATCAGATACCAATTAAGTAATCATTCGTCCTTGAATGAAAAAAGAGAGGATGAAACCTAACGGTAACCAAAGAATCCTTATTATAACAACACGGAAGCTGCCACGGCATGAAGTATGCCAAAATCACTACCCGTTCACCTAATCAGTCAAACTTCCTTTAATCTAGCTCAAAGATCCGATTTTCTATATTTCACATACTCAAATTTCTCTCACAACTGGTCCCCGAATATAAGTACTATTTTCGCTAAAATTCTCTGATTCGATAAGATCATACCTCTTAACGCAATCGATAGGTCCCACAAACATTTCCCAAAACAACACAGACCTTTAGATATGGACACAACCATAGCCCATTCTGAACCGGGAAGATATTCTGATTCCACTAACCTTTCTTTCACCCTTCTAAAGTAGTTCTTTGCACCATGATTTCTTAGAAACACATAACACAAGCCCGAAACCATGACTTACTCTTGCCAGAAAAGAATTCTTGCTTTATCGGAGCAACTCTAAGTAATTCCATCAAACTGATCTTACTCATGGCCAACTTCGCTAGTTCCAAGTCTTCTTAAACCCTCAAATTACAATACTGGAAGCATACCCACTGATTACCTAGCCGAGAAAGTCCGTAGGAAACCACCTGATCGCTCTAAAGACCTCTCGCAACCATAGTACCTCCGCAAATTATTGCCCAGTACCGACGTAAACCATTATATCTGTCCGAATAGCAATTTTTGGCAAATACCATCAACTCCACTCGCAACCCTGGTAAAGCTCGATAAACCTGTCATACCTCAAATCTGAACTGAAACTCACCGAATCTGTAAAGGTGATTTACTGGAAAACCATAAGTCCTCCTAGAAATATAAACATAGTCCATCAAGCTCTAATCGAACATTTCTGACCCAGAAAGGATGCACAACCCCTGAATACCACCAATAGTTACCAGAACTGACTCCAAACTTGCCGAAACCAATCACAGTCCTATCACACATTTGTGGTAGCCAATTCTAATCTTTTCCTTATGCATAATCAATCATGTATGTCACCCTCGACTTTAAAAGCTAAATCTTATCCAAGTTGTCAACTTATTAGCGAAGAACTATACCTTATGATCGCAATCTTCATGCTTCTCAACTTTCACCCAATACACAAATCCACTACAACCCCAAACTTTTCGACGCAAATCCTGTAGGCTCACACAATACCCTTTTAACTATCGAATCTCCCATTGTAACTCCTCGATATGCCCATAAAAATTCTAAAAGTATCAAATCTTACAACTACCGCTCTAAACCTCACGCAACTACTCCAAAGTCCTTAATATCCAAAAGTGCTCACCCAAGCTATCTTATCACTAGTACCCACAACATACTACACTTTCTCGAATACGGTCTCATCTCGAAAATATAACTCTAGCCTTCACATTATAGGGATTTCCACAGTTCCTTTCTCTTAAACCACACTAACTCATCCACTGAAGAGTGTTACGAAATTACCCAATTGTGTAACACACAAGCCACTTCCATAAGCCTTAGCATATCGGTTACCCAAAATTTTCTTCTCACTAGTTGCTGATCACGACACCTCACGGAACTTTGTCATATCACTTAATCCATTATATCACTTAGTCCTTTTCTGTAGACTCTCTTCTTTAAGCGTACTTACGATAACACCTCGACTGAAACATGTAAGACAACATCTCCACAACCTATACTGACACAAGTAATCATGAAGATGTACCTTATTTTTATCGATTCTAGATCAACTATACTTTTTCCTGACTCTTAAATTCTCCAATTCCAATCAAACACTATCATCATCACCGTTTAACCATTTCTCGAACCCAGTCAATAGAATACCGCATAATCATAAGTCTTGTAAACTAACTGAGTCAATCCCGGATACAGTAGTATACCACACACTCTACACACTAAAGTTCCCTTAACTCACTCAACTCTAAATTGAATACTCTCTAAATCTAGCGTATCACATACACAGTCCTACTAATGTCCCCACGTACCTCCACCAAGGTGCCTTTGCTCAAATTCCCTTAACTCAAATTCTGAAATGTTCTCTACAACTTGAATTAATTTGAATCCCATCATTGATTTACCACTTCGAATGGCCCAATTATCGAACCAGAACACCCCTAACCATTCGCGCGATTATCCCTTTCATTTGATCAACTCAACCGAATACGAACACCAGTAGTCGTAGGAACTAGCCGAACTTACACAATAGGTACAAGGCTCTCAACCCTAATCCAATATTAAATGCAACACCCGATAAAACTTCGCACGCACTTTTCCAACACCAGGGTCATTTTTATTAGTCAACCACCGGCTCTCAAAATCCCACGGTACAACCAAACTTACCAACCCGACACTGAACCTTTATGTTTATTCTATCGTGTATGACCGCAACATAAATCTCAAATCAACTAGCTTTTGATTCCACGATCTCCTTACCATTGCTCTAAACACGACGACCCAGTAAACACACCCTATCTAAAGGACCAGAACCACAGCTGCCCAACATCTGAAGTCTCCACTAGTCACAAGTAACCTTGCTTTCCGATCTAAAACCGATAACCACTTTCCTGAAAAAAATAACCCATAAGCCACTAGTTCTTACTCCACCACTACCATATTGCCACGTCAAATCCCGACTTAACTTTTCACGACCGAATACGAAATCCGTTCACATACAACTTGTAACCAATTGTTCCCTTCCTCATAGCAGAGGTTGATCTATCCAAATCCTCTTCCTTACGCCTCCCTCCTATGACACAAAAGTACTCTTACCAATATACCCCAAGAAATCTTACTTCGCTACATGTTTTCCACAAAAATCTCCCTTCATGTCCTTATTCTGAATTTCTTTTCTTTATTACATGCGGGCACTATCCTCTTGCCAAATCCGATGATCCTTACCAAACTTACTGTCGTCCCCGCATATCGACAACTAATACTCTGCAATTGCTGAATCGTTATCCTACCATTGGTACACCCGTGCCACACAATCCATCAAAACACCTTGACGATGTTGAAACTTTTCCCAAACCAATCACACCTCGAGCAAGTCATTCTCGTTAAGCCATAAATGCACTTCTGCAACTTTCGAGCAATCCAACGCTGAAAATATGGAGATCATGTGACCCTCTGTAACATCTCTCCCATTTCTCAAGAAAACCCCCCACAATGAACGAGTCTTAACCAGGATCCCACACAACTTAATCCCGAAGCCAAAGCTAGAACCTGAACTAGGTCACGCGTCCGAATCAAGATGACACATCTCGTACCATACCACAACACGTCATAATAACACCATTCGCATAAGAATTTAAGGACGAGTTCCCACCATCCATGAGAGAATAAGACAAAGAAATTCAAATACTAATTTGAGTCGACTAGATATCAATTAGAATGAAGTAGCATGAAAGGAATGAAAGAATTGGAAGTTTCCTAACTGTCCTATAGCCTCTCATAGATAAGTACGGAGCTCATCGTACCGATCTGCAAGACTCTACTAGACATGCTTTTGTACTTGCAAGACCGAGTAATATAGGGCTTTGATACCACCCAAAATGAGGGTCGAGCGGGCACCCATACACTCCTTCCTGGTGGACGAACCCTTATCCAACATACAATCTATCAGTGTGGAAGAATAATAAAAATGCTAATAAGTCTCATATATCATATAAAGGTAATAATTGCGGAAATACATAAACTACCCAAGGAATCAGGTCTGAAGAGTACAAGAGCTTCTAAGTATACAACTTGAATAAAAGTTAAAACCACAACACGAATGCAACTTCTGTTTAGAATGAGAATTTAACAGAAAAGTTTAGATGAACTCTGTGAGATCCTTGAAGGCTAACTGAATCTCGCTCAAGTACCCGGAATAACTCTACACCCCGAAAAGGATGTAGCAAGAGTAGTATCAGTACAAACAACACGTACTGGTAGGCATCATAGGCCGACAACAACTAGCTAACATATATAAAAGAAGAGAAACTAAAAGATAAGTAGATAAGCAGTCCAAATGCAGTCACTAAGCACATCCACGTAAGTCTTGCAATAATGTGAACCACACTAGATCTCAGTAGTCTACAGTAATAGCCTAGAGGAACCTCTAGCCCTCGAATCCATCAAGTGTCTAGGCAAGTGATTAACAAGCACACAACATCTCAAATAAATCAACAACCAAGGAATCAAGGCTAAAACGCACTATGCAATACAACAGATACAACAACCAGAATCAGAGATATGAATGGATGTAATATGAATGTGTGTCCCATGAAATACAATGCATTGGTCAACTGTCTCATATCGTTTACACATGCTACAGACAGGATACCTCCACGTCTCGATAGTCATAAGCCATGGGGGAGCCGCGAATTCTATGTACCAATCACTCTGTAACAGACCTCGGATCGTGACTCTGCCACTATATCCGGTACAGACCTCGGACTATAGCAATAATCATGTTACTTTATATTTAAAACGTCTTCCTAGTTATATTGCGAATCTTTTAGATAAACCTCTTAAAGAATTAGAAGGCCTAGTATACTGCGATGTGTGGCACCCCATTCTGCAGCGGAGTATAAACACACGACAACTCACGTTTGATTCCTATCTTCAGGAGCATGAAATCAAACACCCATGACACGTATTCAACGGCACCGGGCATGGGATATACAGGCAGGAGAGCCGATTAATCTTTCTCATTCTTTCCATTTCGAATCCGTTTCCATAACTCTTTCATCATGTGTCATGAGAAATGCAGGATGAAATACATGTATGAATGCCAATTTCAACAATAATCATGAGGGTGAATAACCATAATAACATCCGTAAATCAATTACCATTATGAATTTATTCCCTAATATGTACAATACCACATCCGAAACAATTTCCCTTTGGATCACATAGATAAGAAAAAACATATATGCGAGAGAGGCCATACGAAATATGCACATAGCATACACCATAATAAGAAGCCTCAAATGTTTCACTTTCCCTCTTATCATTATTAATATCAAATCACAGCTCAAGTCTATGAATAATGTAGAATATGTATGAATGATATGCATGTGTCAATCTCAAGTGTAGATCATAATCCAATATCAATCGTGTTACACATGGACACATATCACAATATCAATATCAAGTCACGTCCTTTCCTTTATCCATGTTAATGTCAAGATAAGTGAGAGACAATCGTATCATAATCACAATATGGAAACTAAGTTCAAGCCCAATATCACACACATGGCAAAAAGCCAATAAACCACAAAGAGGCAACAAGCCCACAAATCAATCAACAATACCAATCCTAAGAATATCCATCCCAATTTCATGCCCGAAGGCTTAACACGTTTTCTCCGTCAATAACTAACTTCTACATATGCTTCGCTAACTGGAGTCTAACCAAACGATAAGCCGTAACCTACCTGGCTGCCGAGCTGGAGCCACGAACAATCAAACCTTTGCCTTGCCTTTCGGGATAGCCTCCAAGTACTCAAAGTCTAGCTATTATCGAATTCTAAGCTAGAAATAAGAAACAACGATACCCATATTGATATACATTCGTTCGAATCCAATTCAACTAAGTAAAAGAGGGAAAACTGGCTCACAAGGGTAAAACGGGTATTTTAAAGGTGGAATAGTAACCCAACGTTCTAGAAGTTCAATTCTACTCCCCAATTACTCCATTAGATCAAGAATAGGTCAATTACATCATCAAGTCAAAAAACCCCAATTTGGGTATAAGCCCTAACTTTCAATCTTTCAAGTCTTCAACTATAAAGGAAAACTCAAGACTATTGGTTACTAATTCATGATGTTCCATTCTTAGACTAGTCAAACCGATCAACAAATCTCATATTGAAAGACTAAAACTCAAATAATGAAGTAAACATCAAAATCCACATTCCTTCTTAAGTTCTATAGATTTTGTATCATGGATTCATGCTTAAGGAAGATAAATGAATGAAATCTAGGTTAGAGAACTTACCCTCAAGAGAAATCTGATTGAAACCTCCTCAAATCGCCTCAAAGATGCTTAGGAACAATAAATGTAGGGATAGGAAATGAAGGGTTTTAACTTAGCATTAAATAGCAATCTAGTCTATGACATTCGCTGCAGCGGTCACCAGTCCGCTGTAGCTGAACCGCGCCAGCGGCTCTGCACAAGCTACCGCAAGTCCGCTACAGCAGATCCTCGTCCACTGTGGTAACTCACCACGATTCCTCATAACTCACCATAGCGGACCAGGACTCACCGAGGTGGGTCCGCTACCTCGCATAGGGTGCCGCTACGGCGGACACCAAACACTAGAAAATTTCTGGTTTTTCACTAACTCATTCCCAAAACCCGACAATCGCCCGAGGGCTCCCAGATACAAACCAGACATGTAACCATATATAAAAATGTGTTATTGACTCACTCATGGTCTCGAAGTTCCCAACGGAGGTCTATTTGACCCGGTCAACACCCAATGGCCAAAGACCAACTTTCCAACTAATAACCCAAAACGCTCCCGAGTGCCCCGGGAATCGAACTGAACATCCCACCAAGTCATAATCGACCATCCGGACCTGCCAGAATCGATGGATTTTCGAAAAAGGTTCGTTTGTTCAAAAGTCAACTATTGATCGACTATTTTTCACTTTAATGCTCTATTTCACATAAGTCACCATAAAACTCCCCCGACTACCTCGGGAATCGTGCCCCCCCCCCATCCCCACGGGTCAAAATCGTACTAATAGGACTCAGGGAAGGGTTAACAGGGTTAATGGGTCAAAAGCACTATAACGACCAAATGGATCGTTACAGTTGTTGTGTTGATTGTTGGTTGTTGGATGTTTTGTGATGATTATGAACTAAGGGAAATGCTGCCTGTTTCATTTTGTAATCGAATTATCATTTGATATTCATGATATACTAGTGCCATCTGAATTCGTATGTGTTATATCCCGTATTTTTGAACGTCAGATTATTTGCTGAGGTGGGGCCCACACATCGAGATTTTTTTTGGGACATCTGAAAAGTCATATGAATCACATATGTGAAGTTAAACACAACTCAAGAAGGACCCTTGGGCCAAATCAAAGTGGAAGTCCTCCAAACGAATATTTTTAAGAAAACGTTTTCGGGTGATCTGACTTCTAGGGGAAAAAACGGTATTATAAGTTTGGAATTTGGAAAATACCAAGAAATAGAAGTTGTAGATAATTGAATTATCTTTCCAACCATAGGTCGTGGGTTCCCAGGTGACATCGGTATAAGGAGATATGGACGTTTTAAGGTCGAAAGGTCAGTGGGCTAGGCCCAACTCGGGATCAACCGAGTTGGCCCAAAAAAATAAAAAACGAATTAAGGCCCAAAGGAGAGGGGTGGCCGGCCATCTTATGGCCCAAGCCCACAAAATTAATAAATTTCCCATGTGATAATTAATATAAAGGATCATTAAATTGTCTTGAAACATTTAGAAGTTTCAAGACAATTGAGAAAGAGAGAAACAAGAGAAAGAAGAGCAAGAATAAGAAGGCCATTTTCGGCCAAGCTCTAGACCAAAAAAAAAAAAAAAAAAAAAAATTTCAAAAATCATTTTCTACCAATTAAAGGGTCCTTTACAACTTGGTGTAATTATTTTGGAAGAAAGAACACTTGTTTCTTCAAGTTGACAACTTAGTCAAGTGAAGAAGATTGTAGAAAAAGGTAAGAATTAATCCCTTTTTATTATGTTATGAAGGTTGGTTTATGTTGTAGTATGTAGAAATGAGTAGAATTTATGGAAATATGGAAGTTTACAAAGTGGGTGTGCATATATGTAAGTGGACATATATGTATATTGTTGTATAAATAATATGAGTTGAATTTTATGTTGTATTCTAGTTGTGGTTATGGTGAAATTTATATTGGAAATGGAAGAAAATGGTTCAAGTTGGCATGGAAAATTATTGGGAATAGTTATAGGAAATTATATGATTTTAATGAAGTTTTTATGTAATTATAGAAGTGGAGTTTTAAATGTGAATTATTATGTTAGTTGGTGAATTTGGAAGGATAATAGTCCATATTGGCATGAAAGATTGGTTGTTAAGTGGTTATGAGAAGTTTTGTGATTTTATGGTAGATTTATGTAATTATGAAAATGAAATTATTAAGGTGCAAATTATGATTATGGTTGATGAAATTGGAAGATGGAAATATGTTATGAATATGTAGATTGAAGATTTGAAGTTTTGGATGGATTATGGTTTTGGTGGAAAGTTTGTATATTTTGTGTATCTTGTGAATATTTGGTAGAAATGATATGAAATGCTTCCGAATTAGATTGTAATGATCTTGATTAGTAATGAATGTAAAAACATTGAGATTGGTTTGGAAATGTGAAGTTGGAACGAAAGCTATTGCATTATGTTGGAAAGAAGACTAGTTGTGTTATATTGTGTTTTGTAGTCATGGTTGTTGTCATTGTGTTGATAGTTTGGCCGGGTTGAATTCCCGGATTGTTGTTGATTAAAAAATTGGCTAAGTTGAATTTTGGGGATGGTGTATTTATAGGGGAGATGCTGCCCAAATTTTTGTAGACAAGTATTGGTTAAGATTGAAATCTTAAAGCCTTACAATTAACATTTGGTAATTGTGACCAAATTGTAGATTTTGGCGAACTTGAAACTTGATTTTGGAGACGTGTATGAATCGGAAAAGGTATGTAAGGATTCACCCTTCCTTCTATGGCATGTCTTAAACGTAATAAGTTGGGTATGAGCCTCGGGGACAACTCTATTTCCCGGAATCCGCACTTAAAGTTTCCCCTTTTTCATTCAGTAGAATTGAATTAGAAATTGTGTAAAATATTGGAGAAACTTCCTAAACATCTAGAACTGGCATAAATATGACCCGACTACCTTAAAACCCACACAAGTGACGTCATGAAATATAATGTACGTAAATTTGGTACGCCGCCTCATTTGACCCGAGGTGGGCCCATTGTTCCCGGATTTTCCCTATTGCTCCGTTTGACTTATTTTGGAGTAGAATCCAAAGGAAACTTTTGATCCTCGTTCCGATTATCAAACGATAAGTACTGTACCATTCTAATGGAAATATGTATATGTATATAAAATATATGGCACTGTTCATACGGCTTGCTAAGAGGTAAAGGCAAAATGATAGATAAGGGGTGCTCGGTACAAGTATCGGGTACTCGTCACGGCCCCTAATCGGGTCGTGACAGTATGTGCATTCTTTGTTTTAGGATTGGCACACTAGTTGTGATAAGTTCATATTGGATTGCAGTAACGACGTGAGGTATGATAAGGCTAACCTCTTCTTTCTATTGGCATGATCATTATGAAATGAAACGTATCCGAAGCTCTATATCATGATGAATCCTCTCTTAGTAGTTAAAGATGTTTATGTTGGTTCATGGTCTAGTAATATTGTTCTGAACAAGCCTTTATCTAGATTTCGTATGCTTCACGGAGTCACATGTTGATAAAAATGCTAGTTCATAATGTTGTTCGAAGGTGTAACGACCTTACGTCACTCCGACAGATTCAGGATGTATTATATCATACTTATGCGTTATATACACATAGTATATTATGATGATGATTGCCCACAGAGGCTTGACATTTATATATATATATATATATATATATATATATATATATATATATATATATATATATATATATTGACAGGCATTATATACGCACACTGATCAGTGTTTAGTATGATGATGCCCACAGAGGCTTGACAGGCGTTATATACGCATATATACAGTACTTATGCATATCATGGCTCTCAAGGGAAATTCAGATATACAGGTTGTACCCTTACCTTATGTTGCTATCATGTCTTCTTTATGTTACTTTCATGCCTTACATACTCAGCACTTTGTTCATACTGATGCCCCTTTTACCTGGGGGACACTGTGTTTCATGCCAGCAGGTTCAGGTAGGCAGTGTGACGGCCCACATCAGTAGGTTGTTGTTCAGCTAATATTGGTGCAGTCCACTTGTCTTGGAGTTGCTATCGTGTCTTGGTATGGTATGTTTGGTTGTACATATGGTATGGCAGGGACTTGTCCCGACCTTATCACACCATGTACTCTAGTAGAGGCTTGTAGACAGTTATGGTATATTTGGATGTTGTAAGGCCCTCTCGGCCTATATTTTGTTGTATAGGTGTCTATGATGGCCTTGTCAACTCGTACAGTTATGTCCAGCATGGTTATGTACGTATGTCCTTTTGGGGTCTTCTCTTTTCAGTATATTTCTCTTATGAATTAGCAGGTTGTCTTCTAATGACCCTCGTGGTCCAACCTTGTTTATGGTTATGTTATGAAAGTGATGTCTAGCGATGCTCGACACATAAGGCCCGGGTGCCTGTCATGACCCTCCTGTTTTGGTCGTGACAGTTACACATTCAATATTTCATAATTACTTTAAAAGATCATTTATGACTATCCAATACATTGGATTCATTTATCTACATCCAACTTATTATCTTCACCAACTACCATTAATAGGGTTTCACCAATTCGTTAACCATCACCTAATAATCACTGTAAATACTCATTCTGTATCATAACAATGATAAATCATCAAGCTAAGGTGGAAGAATTACCTTTGAAGTTCACTATTCAAAATCTCTACACTTAGGTTTCTTACTTTTTAGTGGGTTCCTTGAAATCTAACCAAATCACAAGATTTTGGTGTCAAAATTCACGTTACAGGGTTTTCATTAACATATACGAGGCATCAATACCTTACCTTATTGATTGACCTTGAAAATGCGGGAACATCCTATCTAGGAACCAAGCTAATTACAAGTTTTTCAATGAATTTCTCTCTCCCCAACTGTTATCTATTTATAGAAGAAGGGTCCGCATGGTATGAGACCATTGCTCGCCTTTTTGTCCTGGCCAACTTAAGCCTTCTCGCGATGAGAGGCTATCGCGAGAGTAGTTGATCCACCCAAGCCTCCACCCTTGTGAGGCCATTGTGGGAGTAAGTGATCCACACTTTCTTGGCTCATTTCTCACTTGGGCAACGACCTAAGCTCTCGCGAGACACAAGACCATTGCGAGGCTAGCGGCTTGCCCATGCTATCCTCTTGCGACCTCCATGCGATGGATGAAACTGTCCTGTCTCGTCCCTCGGCCATCTGGCAGCCTTCTCGTGGGCTGAACACATTACAATGTGCTCTAGCAGCTCTTTTCTTCCTTCAACTTTGTCTAACTCCATTTTTGTGCCTCAATACCCATGCAACCCGACTCCTTTATTGATACATTTACCATCATAGGACATAAAATTTTAGTTTCCACCATATTATCATTAGCTTAACATGATTAACGCTTTAAAAAGCATAATTTTTTGGGGGGGTTTTATGATTTAGTCTTGAACAAGGAGATCAATCAATTAACTAGATCGACTTTAGGGTTTAAGGTGTAGGGTCATGGTCCAATCCCTTCCTTTTATGTGATGTAATCACATCTGAGCCTGACCAAATTTCCTAATTGGGGGTTTTAGATTTTCAAGTTATTTGGGAAAAGGTTTAAGTGAACAATAGTGGTCAAATGTTCAGCAAATGTACATAAATGTAGTGTTTTGTTGTTTTGACTTTTTTGGGTCAGACCAAATTATTTTTCTTCTTTATATTCAGAATAGAAACTTTTCATTCCTATTTTGGTACTAACAATTACTAGTAAAAGACCTTGTAAAGGCTGCTGGCTGCTGTAATACAGTACTCACTTAAATCCTCTATAAGCAGTTTATAGTATTTCTCTTTAGAATCTTTTCTTCTTTTAACATAACAATATATATGTACAAACTTGAGCAAATATATCTTCTTTAACTAACTTCACCCACGCGCAGTAAGCCCACGCTCCATAAATACACCAATCAACAAGCAAGTGGCACAACGTAAGAAAGAAAGCGCGTGGTAATATGAAGTTCTTCCACACGAGTTAGAAAAATGTTAAAAGTACAAAAAAAAACACAAGAACAAAGAAAGTAATATCAATTCTTGATTTTAGAAGTGTAAACTTTATTCTCAATTCTTGATAATTAGAGGTGAATTGAAATGCAAAGAGATGGAAGAAGAAGCTTACATGGGGTATCAAGAAAAACAAGTAAGAGTTGAAAAGTACGTGTTTTTGTATACTTTGTGAATCTTGAATTGTATACTAAGTTGAAGCTTCAATAAGGTCAAAAGTGTCCACTTTTGCCTGCAAGAGTTCTAATTTCTCTTCTTTTTAAGTCCAATTTCATGTAGAATGAATTTGAACTTGGGGTGTGAAGCTTCAAGCTTTAAACTTTTAGAAAAAAGGTGACATTTTGGGTATGTGTAGGGTTAGTTCTGGAATTCTTGTAAAGTTGTGGTTTTTTCTTGGAATTACTGGAAATGGAGGGTTTTTCTAAGTAATGGTTGTGATGGGATTTTAGGTATGGAGTTTTGGGATTTGAACTTTTTCAAGATTGTGTTTTGGAGGGAGAGTTAGTTGAGAATTTGGATTTTTTACATCTTATACTGTTACAAGTTGAGATTTTGGAGATGGGATTTGATTTGGCAATGCAAAGATTGCTATTAGAGGAATTCAATGTAGTTTCCAAGTAAGGTTTTTGGAGTTGGAGGGGAAAAAAAAAACACTAATTTAGTTGTGATATTGGGTTCTGACCCTGACTTTTTCTGTCTTCGAGCAGTGGGAACGTTATAGTTTTTGGTTTTTGTGTATGGAATTCATGTTTAGACAGATATGAAACCACCACATCAGCATTCACGGATCAATATTGCTGAATTGAAAGCTCAGATAGTGAGGAAACTCGGACCAGATGGGTCGAAACAGTACTTTTATTACTTAAATAGGTTGCTGAGCTTGAAGATAAGCAAGGTTGAGTTCAGCAAGATTTGTCTTAGGATCTTTGGGAGAGAGAATATTGCACTGCACAATCAGTTTATCCGTTCTGTTTTGAAAAATGCTAGTAGTGCAAAAGTTCCACCGTCAAGTCATGATGATAAGTTTTTGAAGCCTGGTGCAGTGCTTGGTAGTAATGAGGCTTCAAATGATGCTTATGAGCAAAATGGATCCTTAAAAAGGTCTTCAAGTCAACCAGGTTTGTCAAATGGGGACATTCTTCCATTATCTCCTCAAAAGGCCAGAACAGGCTTGTGTGATCATAGGGCTGGGGATCACCGTTGTGCGCTTGGACCAAATGAGAAAACTAATCTTACTTTTCAACAACCAACGACAGAATTGAGTGAAGAAAGGGAGGCATCGAGCCAAGAAACAGCGAAACTTTCTTTAACAAAGAGACCACTTGAAGGTCCAGTTTCTGTACATAACAAAGAGATGCATGCTAGGAGAGAACTACAAGCTCCGCTTGGAGTTCCATTTTACCCTGTTAGTGTAGGTGGATCACATAGAGTATTGCCTCTGGCAACAAGTAGTAAATGTGTTAGCTTTTCTAATTATGGTGCTTTGTTGGACAACATAACATTGAGGGAACGCATGGAGCAGATTGCTGCAGAACAGGGCCTCGAAGGGGTGGAAATCGATTGTGCCAATCTGGTGAACAATGGTTTAGATTCTTACTTAAAAGGTTTAATAAGATCTTGTGTTCAACTTTTGGGTGCAAGGTCTGGGCATGACCCTACTAAGATCAGCAAAAAGAAGCAGCCGACTTATATGAAGCCTGTAAATGGTCTCAGACCAGGTCATCATTTTCAGGTGATTAGCGATAGATCTTTAGAAGTCATGCAAGAACAGGTTCCGCACAGCCTAATATCATTGCAAGATTTTAGGGTTGCCATGGAGCTAAACCCACAGCAACTTGGCAAAGATTGGCCTTTACTGCTGGAGAAATTATGTGCTCGTCTCTGAGAATAAAGCATATAGGGACTTTGTTGTCTTCCGATTGAGCTTTTATTGGTCCCTACTGGATCAGAGGGCACTGTCCTTTCAAGGGACTTTGTGCGGCCTCTGTGTTAGTTCTCTCATGGCCCTTTGAACCAGTCAATAATGGTTGAGGTTGGACGTGCCTCTTTGAAGATGATAGGGACCAGAGCCAAGGACTATTTGTCTCACCTGCTACAGGTAACTTTGGCCAGAAAACCCCCATTTATTTGCAACCACTGAAAGGGACTTGAAGAAGAGAATCCCTGTTGGTTGCCCTGTTGTATCATCAGCATAATTATGTCTGAATATTTTCTGAATTCTCTTGTAATTTATAGTCAATGAGCAAATTTTGAACAGTTTTGGAGGAATAATTGTAGTGTGGTGCTTTTTCAGAAAGGTGAAACTGAATGATGCAAGAGTTCATGTGTATCAACAACACGTTAAACAGATTTTCACCAGTGGCTTAATCAGCTCACGATTTCCTTACTTTTAAGTCAAAGCTTGTATGGTTGTGGTCCAAGTTTTGTTTTTCTTACATTGTTATTTTTTAGGTGAGTAACCCCATGAATGCTGCTTATTTCTTTTTACCCTTGATGCTCAGTACTGTGGTGACTGGTGAGAGCTGGGACATCTCTCTAATTGACTTAACTTACTGTTTGACTTTAGATGACAAACTTAATTTTTTTTTTTAAAAATATTGGAAACACCTCTTGACGAATAAAGATAATTGTTCATTCTTGTGATAAGTAAAGTGGTACTTTGCATGTGGGAAACACATTTTTGATGTGTAATATATAAATAATCAAATAGGTCTGAAGAAGTAGCTACATATTAGTACCCTATACATCACTTGCCTTTAAGGTTGGGATGAGTTTAAACTCCTGCACCAGAAATCAAACTTCAGAAATTTTTGTTTTTCTTATAAGGTTTGGTAGAATTGCACTTAGTATTCTTGGCTGATTGCTTTTGATGAGTTAGACTTGAGCAATGACCAAAAGTGCAACAACAACAACAACAACAACAACAACATACCCAGTTGAATCCCACAGTGTGGGGTCTGGGGAGGGTTAAATGTACGCAGACCTTACCCCCACCTTGGTAGGGAGGCTGTTTCCGAAAGACCCTCGGAATGACCAAAAGTGCGATAGACTTAATTAGCAGTTACATTGTGATAATACCCGAGTAAGTCTGTCACAGTGTTATGATACTTTGTGACTTCAGTATATTTATTTTTTGATGCCTCATTGCTCCTTGTTCACTGTGATGCATATAGTCAAAGTTTCTTAACACTAAATTGGTTTAAATAAAAACTCAAATCATCCCCAGGGCTTAGTTGCGAAGAAAACTTGGTATTTAAGCTGAGAAGGGTAGAGAGGCGAATCCATTATCGCTGAGTTTCGAGGCTGCATTTGGTCCATCAGAGTTAAATGATTTACCTTATCCTCCAGAACAAAAAAAGTAACAGTATCGTGGCAGTGGTGGTGGTGGTGGTTGGTGGGTGTGGGTGTTGGGGGGGGGGGGGGGGCATAAAAAGAAATGAAAATGATAACTTGTTCTGACAATGGAACAGCAGTTGGAAAATGGAGATTCTTTCTTTTGCACAGGGTAATGGAGATGGAACCAGCCATTCTTGCTGGAAACTGGTGATATTGGTGCTGGTCAAGGAAAATCAGTTACCTACCTCGAAAAAGAAGAGGTCAGAAGAAAACCTTCTCTCTTTTCCTATTTCTCTACTTATATCTCTTAGTATTGAGTAAAGAAATTTTGCTTCTAAGAAATGCGATAGTGCATACTGGAAGCTCTAGTGCTAGCTTTTCATAATATTTGTCTACCTTTAAGCGTTTCTTACTTTATCCTAGGCCTTGATCTCTAACTGTAGTGTCTTTCTCTCATTATCGTAACTGTGGTGTCTTTCTCTCATTATCATTTCTTACTTTATCCTAGGCCTTGATCTCTAACTGTAGTGTCTTTCTCTCATTATCGCTATGTACTTGTCCAATACAGTTGACCTTCTACTTTGATTGCATATTGCTGACCTGTGGGGGATCTGGAATTGTAAGTTCATTACCGCTTGGTAATCATCAACTCTGTGCATTGTCCAAGTTAATTCGCCTTTAGATTGAGAGATCGTCCTGCTCTTATGGATTCTTGGAAGTCTAACCATGGCCTACTATATCTTTTTAACCTGTCTTCAAGGAGCTATGCTGTAACTAGTAAAATTGGTAGCTGGGTATTTAGAAAAAATGCAGATATCTATTTATTCTATTGATGGACTTTAAGGTCTAAATTAGTGGTTAAAATATGATGCTAAATAATTTATTGTTCAGATACAGTGAAATTCTTGATAATATTCTGGTGATTATGAGTGAGCTAAATGATGTCGCAAGAAAAATGAAAAGAACTAAGGTTTGTTAGTAACTCTGTATATTGCCGCTTAGAGATATGGGAAAAAACCATTTGAAAGATGATTTATCCAACTTAACGCCAAAAAATGATGACTATCTGTTGATCAGCTAGGCTATTATGTCACATACCATTTGGCAGCTTGACATAATCAAGAAAAATGATCCCCAACTGTTTGACCCAGTAGTGATCCTAGAAAAGTATTTTGGGTGAAAACCTTGAAGACCAGGGTTCAAATCCAAGAGACAAAATTGCTAGCTGATTTCTTTTCAGGCCGAAGTCTTAGTGGGCAGAATTGCCCAGTATCTGTGTTGGTGGGAGGTACCAGTAAACCGCTGGAATAGTTGAGGTGCGCAAGTTATCCCGGACACCATCATTATCCAAATAAAATAATGTCTCTTCCATATCATATACTCCCTCCATTTCAATTTATGTGAACCTCTTCTAAGTACGAGGATCAAACTTTATAACTTTGACCAGAAATTTTGATATAGATCAAGTTTGTAAAAACAAAATTATATAATTAGAAACTGCATAAAAAGTACCATAAGTCATGATAATTTATAACTCAAATAATTTAGAAAAAATGCAAGGAAAATGTGGTCAAAGAACCACCTCCTAGACTCCCCAAATAGTAATAGGTTCACATAAATTGAAACAGAGGGAGTACTTAAAAGATAATGTGTATGTGCTTGATGGATTGTGTAAGATTACCCAATGATGGCCTACAATATCTAATGGTCCCATTTTCGAGGCGCTATGCTGTAACTAGTTATTTAGAAGAAATTTGGATTTCCATGAGTTATGTTACTAGAATTTAGCGTCTACATTAGTGGTTAAAACGTCACAATGGCTGCTAGATAATACTATATAGTTAGGTTACAATGTGATATTCTTGACAATATTCTGGCAGTTATACATTAGCTAAATCATATCGAAAGGACGTGAAGAAATAACTTTGTTGGTAACTTCGTAAATTGCAGCTCAGAGAAATCGGAAAAGAAGCACGAGAAACATATTTTATCCAATTAAACATCAGAATAAGACAACAAAAATCAAAATTTCTGTTGATCTCTGCGAGGCTATTATGTCACATGCCATTTGGCAGTTTATATAATTAAGAAACATGATCCCAACTTTTTCTTTTGATGAAGTAAGTAGAATTTCATTTAAAGGCATCAAGAAGATGCTGACAAAAATTATAGGGGAACCCGCGGGGCTGGGCTTCCATGATGGAGGTCTCAGGTTTAAACTCCCTGCTCAGCTGGGGATTTGCCTTTTGGGTCGAGCTCATCACACGGGGCTTGCCTAGTGCGGGTTATCTCTCCCGTGTGGTTTGCGGGCTATTGCACAGGAGCGGGGTTTACCTTGTGCGCACCTGAAGGATAGCGGCTGCGGATTCCTTTGTCATGAAATTACTGGGAACAAAACGAGTTGCTCTGTTACTCTATCTAGTGTATCACTAAAGAGCAAACTCCATCCAAAACTGTTCACAACTAGATACAGGAGCCTGATTTAGCCAATTCAATAAATTCATTAAGCATTTGGCTTTTAGTATATGAACAGAATTGAGATCCCATCAAAACACCTACAGTTCCTTTAATTCCAAAGACACTAAAAAATTAGGCAGGAACTATTGACCAAATGTTTGATGGATTTTCCTACTCTCCATTTGCACCGACCGCCATATGATCCCCAATCTTTTTGACCCAGTACGGATCTTAATAAAGTATTTTGGTTATTAAAAGTTTCTTCCATATACTTTAAGGTATTCTAGATGTGCTCGAAGAATCATCTTAGATTACCTAAAATCATCAAGTAATATAGGCAAAAGATGGTAAAGTGCAGCAGTAGACTGATGGTTAAGTCAGCTTTTAAATTTTTTATTTTACTAATATTAGATCCAGTGCAGAAAAGTGGGAAATATCTGTTTAGATCTTATTTCTAGGGAAACTGGTCAAGGTAATCCAAAGAAGATTTTCCCGTTGAAAAAACATACAAAAATTTAATGCAGCAACCATTGAATTGAACAAAGTTAAACTCTAACATTGAATGTAGATAAAGTTTGATCCTATTAATTCCGAACTTACTATAGTAGTCTCTTGCAAGTAAATACCAGCTGTCTTGTCAAGTACCCTTGAAGCCCCACATTCTACAACGGAGATGGAACATTAAAAGCATTGGATTTTTCATTTCTTTATCCCAAAAAAGGATTTAAACCTTTGTTCTTCATGAGATACCAAAAATGAGCCAACAGATAAGCTAAAGTTGATAACCAATAGATTGGCCATAGACAAAATTATCCATCTTTAGTAGAGCTACTTCGTCACTATTTGAGAAAGAAAAGAAATCATAGTTGTTATAAAAATGAAAAGAAGACCTGTGAATTGACACGTGCTGCCTTGCTTTGCTTAGTGAAAGCATCAGAGCCACTTTCAAACACCATTTATTCATTGTTGACCTGCTGTTCGTTGCCACTGACTACCCTGTCTACCATTTTCTACATAATTATTGTACATCTTTCTCGATACTACCAGCCCTCTGCAATTTCCCAGTCAAGATGGTACAGGTTGCCGTAGCTTATGGTTGTATACGGTAAAAATCGGATTTATGCTAGACCGGTGAGATCGGGAATCGAGGGAAGAAAGAGACAAGCACGAGCATGAAGACTTTCTTTCGGACCGGAGGTATTACACTAGAAGTGGTTGATCAGAAGAAAGCGAAGGAAATCGTTTGGTCCGGTTTCTCCATGGCCGAGTTGATCGTGGCCGTTAGTCTGGTTTCTCCATGGCCGAATTGATCGTGGCCGTTAGTCCGGTTTCTCCATGGCCGAGTTGATCGTGGCCGTTAGTCTGGTTTCTCCATGGCCGAGTTGATCGTGGCCGTTAGTCCGGGCGATCAGTTACAAAATTGCCACGCGTCAAGACCGTTTTGCCACATTGTACTGCCAATCGTACGGGTGTCAGACCGTACGGCCCAACCTTATCCTTTTAGGGTTTTCTTTATTCTAAAGGGGCTTTATGTTGTATGCAAGGCCCATAAGGCAAGACTATAAATAGGAGGCATTTCCCTACTTTTAAGGGTTAGCTTTTCAAGATCAAGAAGATTGTAATAGAAAATATATGGAAGCTCTCTCTCTCTTTTAGTCCGGATCTGTGGAGTATTGTTGTTTAGCTTCATTCTTCTAATATCACTATACTTAATCATCCATAGAAACATATGCAACCCATGTATCCAAGTTATTAACGCATATATTCATATCTACAAACCATTGTACGCGAATCCATATATATACATTCCCTCAAAACCAACAAAGATTAAAGTTTGCCCAAATATCCTATACCTCACTTACAAATTCAATTGATTACTTAATTTCGGGGTAAACAGTTTGGCGCCCACCGTGGGGCGAGGATAATAGTGGTCTTTGATCTTGGTTTCTATCTCTTACCCATTAAGATTGAAAAAATCTTTTGTTCGTCTATGTGAAAACGGACCAAATGGCAAACAGTGAACAATCTGGTCATGTCAACAACAACGAGATTGTGGCCGAAAATGAAAACAGTGGGCTACGGGGATTACCAGCAGATCCCATTGACCCAAACCCCGTTAATTCGAGGGAGGGCCTCAACCGGCAAAACACCGTGAATCAGGAGAATGCCGCCTCGCCGGCCACCGATCCCTTAAATACTCACAATTCAATTACTTTGTCCCGGACACAAGGTCGGAAAGTGTCGGATACCCCGGATGAGATTAACTTATGTTTAATTTTTGAAATGTTGCAGGAACAGAGGGCAGCTATTGCCGAACAAGGAGTCGCAATAGCCCAGTTGCAAAGCAAAAATGATGAAACGGCCCCGGAGAGGACGAAAGGTGTTGCCGAACCCAGAAGGGACGAAACACAGATGGTCGAGAGTAATGGGTTCGGAGCTGGTTCATCCACCGAAGTTTTGAGAATGCTCGAAACATTGGCGAAGCGGGTAGACTCGACTGAGAAGAGGGTGAAAACATATAACTTTCGGGTGGACCAGATCCCGGGGGCTCCGCCTATTCTGAAAGGACCGGATTCAAAAAGGTACATTCAGAGGCCTTTTCCTCCGAGTGTGGCTCCGTAATTGATCCCGAAGAGGTTCAAAATGCCGGATATCTAGAAATATGACGGCACAACGGACCCTCAGGAACACGTGACTTCATACACCTGTGCCATAAAAGGCAATAATGTTGAAGAGGATGAAATTGAATCTGTATTGTTGAAATAGTTTGGGGAAACTCTGTCGAAGGGAGCATTGACTTGGTACGACCATCTGCCCGAGCATTCAATCATTTCTTTCGAAATGCTCGCGGATGCGTTCATAAAAGCTCATACCGGTGCCAAAAAGGTGCAGACCCTTGAGGCGGATATTTTCCGTATAGCCCAAAGGGATGATGAGTTATTGCGTGAATTTGTCAACCGGTTCCAAAGGGAACGGATGGAGCTCCCTCCGGTTCCGGAGGAATGGGCTACACAAGCTTTTACCAAAGGGCTCAATCCTTGGAGCTCGACGGCCTCGTTCAAACTAAAGGAAAACTTGCTGGAATACGAGGCTGTGACCTGGGCGGATGTCCATAACAGAAACGAATCGAAGATTCGGGTAGAGGATGACCAACTCGAGCTTCCCCCGGGGCCCGTGAATATCAACAAAAGCTCTGAGAGATCGCGGAAAAATTACGAGTCGGAGTCCAGACCATTGAGGGAAAGGTATCGGCCATACTCTCATTCGGAAAAGCCAAGCTTCAGGTTGGAAAAATCAAGGGTTGGCCCGAGTCAATTCTCCGGTCAGGGTGATAAACGGACCGAGCGCCCGTCGAACAGTCGAGGTCTATCATTTAGGAGCGATGCCGGAAGCTCGGCCAGCAACAAAGACTTGCCAAGGATATCGGAGTACAACTTCAACGTCAACACTTCGGACCTCGTCTTGGCTATTGGCCGTATTGCAGAAGTAAGATGGCCGAGACTACTAAGGTCAGACCTGGGCCAACGGGACCCGAGGGTGATGTGTGAATATCATGGAACCCATGGGCACAGAACTGAGGACTGTTGCCAACTAAGAGAGAAGGTGGCTCGGTTACTGAAGAATGGCCACCTTCGAGAATTGCTAAGTGAACGAGCTAAAGGCCACTACAAGGAAAGAGAATCTCATAAACGGGCCGAACCAGTGGAACCTCAGCATATAATCAACATGATAATCGGGGGTACTGATACCCCTCGAGGGCCGGTGATGAAACAGACAAAGGTTTCCATTGTGCGTGAGAAGCACAGCTGGGATTACGTACTCGAGGGTTCCATCTCTTTCAACAACGAGGATACAGAAGACATCATTCAACCGCACAATGATGCATTGGTAATCTCTATTCTTATTTTTAAATCGCAAGTTAAACGTATTTTGATTGACCGAAGTAGCTCGGCCAACATCATCCGGTGGAGAGTGGTTGAACAGCTAAGGCTACTCGATCAAATCGTACTGGTAGCCCGAGTGCTCAGTGGATTCAATATGGCAAGTGAAACCACGAAGGGGGAGATTTCTTTGCCGGTCAACATTGACGGCACCATTCAGCAAACAGTGTTCTATGTAATCGAAGGGGATATGAAGTATAATGCATTGCTGGGTAGACCATGGATACATAGCATGAGGGCCGTGCCATCGACATTACATCAGCTGCTGAAATTCCCGACTCCGGAGGGGATAAAAACCATCCGAGGAGAACAACCCGCTGCAAGGGAGATGTTCGCAGTCGAGGAAACGTCACCCCTTCCCAAAAAACCGGATAAAAAAAAAGATGAATCAGTCGGTGGCAAGGACTCTAAATAGCAACTAAAGTACACGGGTTCGACAACGGAGCGGATGGGGTTGGACCCGGGGCATGTAGAGGATGATTTCGGTGTACCCAGATCATTCGTCTTGCCGGATGACTCAGATGCAACCAAGTCTACAGTAGAGGAGTTGGAGCAAGTCATCTTGTTTGAATATCTACTGGATAGAAAGGTATACCTGGGCACGGGGTTAACCTCGGAGCTCAGGAGCAAGTAATTAAATTTCTTCAAGCTAATGCCGATTGTTTCGCATGGTCCCATATAGATATGACAGGTGTGCCACCGGAAGTAACAACTCACAACTCAGCCTCGACGGGAGATTTCCCCCGGTGAAGCAGAAGCGGAGGCCTATGGAAGAACCGAAGCACGCCTTCGTAAAAGATGAGGTAACAAAGCTTTTGAAAATAGGCTCTATCCAGGAGGTAAAATACCCGGACTGGCTAGCTAACGTAGTAGTGGTGCCGAAAAAAGGTAATAAATTTCGAATGTGCGTTGATTATAAGGATCTAAACAAAGCATGCCCGAAGGATTCATTTCCAATGCCTCACATCGATAGAATGATCGATGCGACGGCCGGACATAAGATGTTAAGTTTTCTCGATGTTTACTCCGGGTATAACCAAATCCGGATGCATCCGGAGGATCAAGAGAAAACATCCTTTATTACCCGGTACGGGACTTACTGTTACAATGTCATGCCCTTCGGATTAAAAAATGCCGGTGCAACTTACCAACGCCTAGTTAATGGAATGTTCGAAGAACAAATAGGGAAAACAATAGAAGTTTATATTGACGACATGGTGGTCAAGTCCCTGGAAACAGAGGACCATTTAAAGCATTTGCAGGAAACCTTCGATACACTCCGCAAGTACAACATGAAGCTTAACCCGGAAAAATGTGCCTTCAGTGTCCGGTCTGGCAAATTTTTGGGTTTCATGGTGTCAAACCGGGGGATTGAAATCAACCCAGATAAGATCAAAGCCATCGAGGATATTGAGGTGGTGAATAACGTCAAAGGAGTGCAGAGGCTCACCGGAAGGATAGTGACGGAAGGATAGTGACGCTGAGTCGTTTCATATCTAGGTCTTCGGATAAGAGTCACCATTTTTTCTCCTTACTAAGGAAGAAAAATGACTTCGTTTGGACACCGGAGTGTCAAAGAGCTTTGCAAGAATTGAAAAGGTACTTGTCCAGCCCGTCTCTACTGCACACACCGAAAGCGGACGAGCAGCGTTTTCTCTACCTTGTCGTATCCGAGGTAGCGGTAAGTGGTGTTTTGGTCCGAGAAGAATCAGGTACGCAATTTCCTATATATTATGTGAGTAGAACTTTAGGGGATGCGGAGACCCGTTATCCCCACCTAGAAATATTGGCATTGACATTGGTAAGTGCTTCTAGAAAGCTCAAGCCTTACTTTCAATGCCATCCGATATGTGTAGTGACTACTTACCCTCTAAAGAACATCATACATAAACCGGAATTATCGGGTAGACTAACTAAATGGGCTGTAGATATTAGCGGATATGATATCGAATACAAGCCCCGAACGGCCATCAAGTCCCAGATCTTGGCCGATTTTGTGGCAGACTTCACCCCGGCTATGGTCCCCGAGGTTGAGAAAGAATTTCTGCTAACCTCGAGAAAAGCTTCAGGTATTTGGTCGCTACACACGGACGGGGCCTCGAACCTTAAAGGTTCTGGGCTAGGAATCGTCCTTAGAACCCCCGCCGGGGATGTCGTTCGACAATCCATTATAACTGTTAAATTGACTAACAATGAAGCCGAGTATGAGGCTATGATTGCAAGTCTGGAATTAGCTCGGAGTATGGGGGCCGAAATAATTGAAGCAAAATGCGACTCTCTCTTGGTCGTTAACCAGGTGAATGGCGTCTTCGAGGTTAAGGACGAACGGATGCAAAGGTATCTAGAAAATATTCAAGTGATACTACACTGGTTTAAAGAATGGACCATGCAGCATGTATCCAGGGAGCAGAACAGCGAAGCCGATGCATTGGCCAATTTGGGATCTTCAGTCAA